>NC_141623.1:26722692-26937692 GCF_047967505.1 Dipteris shenzhenensis
CACTTGACAACCTGGTTCGTCGAAACACAATTCCATCACAAACAGCAAAGAGATCTGCTTGGCTTTGATTTCCAATACCAGTGTTCTGTGAATTCCAAGTAAAGAATGATGATCTGTAGAAAAAACCACGCCCAATATCCCTTGGTGAACATATCATCTCCTGGAACCCCAAACAATGAACTCAGAACACATCCTGTCCATAGTCTCTGACACCAAGCAATGAACTTTGGACACATCCTGTTCATATCTCCAACTTCAAAGCTTACCTTACCTACTAGATTTCAGTTCTATAGGAGCTGCAATCAGTACTCTCTCCCGCAGACAAGCCCTCTCTGGCTGTTACAGCACATGGGGTTTCTACCTTACTGCTAGAAAGTAAATACGTATTTATTTTTCAAAGAAAGAGTGGCCCTCCAATCACCTAACCTGTCATCCTGTGCCTGTGTTGATGAAGTTGTGTCCTTGTCTTTAGATTTGCCTTTGTCCTTAGACTGTCGATCCTTTGCAAGGTGACCTCTCTTCCTACACCGTCTCTGACCTTTCTTCTGCACGGTTGAAAGTGCTTATTCACCACCATGAGACACCTTCAATTTACCCTGGGATAGTAGAACAGATCCTCCTCCAAGAGGAGTAGAGGCCATCAAATCCAATTTGATTTTTCGTGACTTGGCACTGCAATGCTCGAGAAACCATATCATACTTTTGTGGAAGCTTTGTGAGGATAAGTGCATTCAAATGAACAGACGACAAGACGGCACCTATTGCCAATAGGTGGTCATGGATGACCTTGGCCTCATTAAAAACGGCTGCATAGAGCTACCTATAGAAAAAATCAAAACTGTAGAGCTGCAACGTTACAGCCCGCATAGAAGAATCTCGAGCATAGAAATTCTTTACCTTCGACCACACGTTAGAAGCATCATGGTCCACACCAGTTCTGAGTGTGCCTTAGAATTACGATCCTCCCAATCCTGCAATTCCTTAAGGAAAGCTGTCAAAGTCGTGCTTATGCAAAAGCGCAATTTGAGTTGAATTACTTAATAAACTTAGAAATTCAAATAGCCATCAATTTGAGATGAACGTCCACACACACATCGTTCAAATTTCTCACAAAGGGTTTGGAAGAGGAGGGAAAAGGGTCCGGCATCCAATGGGGTCTGAATGAGGTATAGGGTAATCTAGAAGTCCTAGAATGTGAATATGAAGTCCAAAACATATACATTGATCTCCCGATGAATGAAAAATGACAGATTTCAATACATGATACTGTAGGAAATCGTAAAATAGTAACCACTGGCAGCCCTGATAAAAACCAGGTGGAGAGAGACCCAAAACTCCCCAGTCTCTATTAGAAATGACCCAACAGAGGGTACACACAGCGGAAGATTGATAGTAATGCCCAGGAGCTCACACAGTGTGCGTGTGGGGTGTGGAATCACAGATTTCTTAACTTAATGTGCATAAATGTGCAAGCCACTAAATAGACAATGCTCAGAAACAAATATAGAAGCAACTCTTTATATTTCCGTTCGTTCACAAATCAGGACATGATATAGTACCAAAAGGTTCTCCTACTAGATGTCAAGCACGTCTAGATCTCTGAGCCCACGTGCTCCACCTCGAGCAAATGTAGACTCTCTGTCTAGAGTGATCCTCTCCACCTTGCTGTCTGGAAACCAGCCTAGGTGGGCAGCCCTCTAAGTGAGCTAAGTCTGCAGGTCTCCAGTCAAGTTCACCTCCAGGATGAGGCCCAACTGCTGCTGCTGGTGCTGCTCCTTTCTGCTCCTCAAAAGCTGCTCCAGATGATGATGGTCTCAGCAACCTTCTGCCCTAGAAGACAGTCTAGGTTCAGCCTCTCCCTAGAGCTAAGTCTGCTGCAACACCTCTCTCCTTCACTTCCTGTGTAGAGGCCCAAGGATGTGTTAGAATTATAGATATAATTCAGCAGTGACCAATGTAATATAATAAGCTAGTTAGGGGCACTTTTCCCTCTTTAAGAGGTTTTTTCCCCTAACCGCAGTTAGTTCACTAACTATGGTTAGTGACTACTAAGGTTTTGTCACTAGGACAAAACCTTATCTTTCTCTCATTGTGTTGTACTCTCACACTCTTCTATTGCAACTAAGCTTTCAGCTTCCAAGCTTCCAGCTCTCACTCTCTCTTGCTCTCTCTCACTCACCATCTCCTCACATTTGGTATCAGAGCGGGTTCAAGAGCTCCGTGCTCCCTGCTCCCTTCAGCTCCTACTCTTTGCCTCCAGCTCCAACCTCCCCGTCCAGCTCCAGCTTCAGCCTGCATCATCTCGTCCGTACACTCTGTACGACTGTACGGAATCTTGCCGTACAGTTGCGCCGTACAGATCAGCTCGCCGTACAACTCTATCGTACTCCATCGTCGTCTGTACAACGCCTTGTAGACCTGCTCACCGTACATCGTCGCCAGATTGTACGGTTAGCCGTACAGCGCCGTACAGCTCCCGTACAGTTTCGTCGTACAGCTCGCCATAGTTGACCGTACCTGCGCCGTTGCTTCTGTACTTGCCGTACCAGATCGTAAGTACCGTATCGGACCAGACCATACGTGCAGTCGTTGCTTCCGTACTTACCGTTCTAGCCGTACCTTCCGTAGATCTGCGTGCAGATCTTCAATACCACACGTGTGGCAACAACCTGTTCATCCGTACAATCTGTACTTGCAGATCTGCACAGGGTTTCCTTCATCAGGTGTTCTTTGGCAGGCACATCTTGCAGAAAACCATAGTTTGGCTCAGTTTTTGGGAGTACATTTGGGGCATTTTGTATGTTGCAGACATTGCAATCAGTGTGTAGTTTCAGAGCTACATCTGGACCAAAAATTGCAGATTTTGTCTAAAATTTGGGGCTTTTGCAGACAGATCTGCAGATCTAGTCTGAAATTTGGGGCTTTTGTTCAGAAATTGCAAATTTGGGGCTTTTAGTAATTTTGCCCCTTTCTGGTTGCAATTTCAAGCCACAAATTGGGGCTTTTGTGTTGGGAGAGCATTTTTTGGAGTATTCAGTTCATACTACCTTTCTTGGAGTGTTTGAAGCACTTTTGGCAGATTTTGGAGAGTTTTTGATGCTTGGACAGATTTCTGACAGTGCAAGTACATAAATCTAAGTTGCATTTACAGCCCGTGCTTAGCTGTGTTTTTTGGGAGTTGTGCATTTCATTCCCAGTAAGGGAATTCAGCTTTGTATCTGCTTCAATCTTTTTCTCAGATATGGCCCATCAAAATCAGAATGAGTTCCAGTTCGGTGGTCTTTCACAAGAAGACAAGTTGGATGGTACCAACTACTCCCTCTGGCGTTTCATGGTACGTAATATTCTGATTTCTCGCAATTTATGGGATTATGTCAATGGGGATGAGATCCGACCAGCAGATATTGCACCTGCTACCCCTCCTCAGCAAGGAGGTGGAAGAGGTCGTGCACAGGGTGCAGCTGCAGGACAAGTTGTTGGTGCAGCTACAGTCACTACTCCAGAGCAGAAGAGATGGGATTCACGGGATGCCTTAGCTTTGTCATGCATCTCTCTTTCAGTGAAAAGATTTATCATTCCGCATATCCGGTCATGTAAGACCTCTAGGGCAACGTGGGATATTTTGGAAAGCATGTATGCAGCTCGGAATGATGCAAGGGTATCTTTCTTGAAAAGAGAGTTGAGTAATACACATATGGAAGAGGGTGACTCCATGTCAGCCCACCTCACAAAGCTACAGGATCTGAGAGAGCAATTGTTAAACATAGATGAAATTATTCCTGATTCAGAGATGATTACAACCACTCTGAATTCTCTTCTTGAGTCTTATCTTAGCTTTCATACTTCGCTGAACTTATGATTGAGGGGGGGTGCAAATCCTCTCACTTTTCATGAGTTGATAGGACTTCTGCTTCAGGAAGAGCAGACCAGGAAAAATTTGGCTTCACGTGCAGGTGAACAAGCCATGCTCTCAAAATTTAAATAAAAAACAAAGGGACAGGCAAAGACATCAGTAAATCAGCCTTCCAGTGGGTCAGGACAGCCTTCACAAAAGGCTAAAAATGATGCAAGTAAGCCCAAGAAGAAGGGTTTTTGTCACTACTGCAAAAAGCCAGGTCATCACATAACAGAATGCAGGAAAAGGCTTGCAAAAGAAAAGAAAAACAACTCAGGTATGGCTGTTTCAGATTCAGCTTGTCATGCATCTGACAGTGGGGATGCTGCAGCCAACTTGGTTGGACAGGATTATGCCTTTTTATCTTGCATTTCAGATTCTAGGTTGGCTGTTCCAGATGCTTGGGATAGTACAGCCACTTGCAGTGATGATACATATGCATTTTTGACTTGCAGTTATGACTCTTCTACAAATGCATCTGCTTTCAGTGTTAATGAAACATTGAACACATGGTATTTTGACAGCGGTGCATCCAAGCACATCACTTCTAGGAAGTGTCTTTTTACTTCCTTGCATCCACCTCCTGTTGGCAAGAAAGTCACTTGTGCCAACAACTCATCATATTCAGTACGTGGCACAGGAGAGGTTGAGCTCACTGCCATTGATGGCTCAATTTTCAGACTTTTAGATGTCTTATATGTGCCTGGCATAACCAAAAATCTCCTTTCAGTGTCCACTCTTAACAGAGGGGGATTTCAGGTCATCTTTGAGGATGACAAATGTGCTGTCTGAGACAGGGAAGCTGACTATGCCTTAAAGTTATCTGGTACTCTGCTGCGTGGGCTTTTTCAGCTTGATATTTTTGAGAAAAGAGCAGCCCATGCTCTTGCAGTTTCTACCCCTACAGCTGGCATGCAGAATGCAGAATTATGGCATGCCAGATATGGTCACATGCATTACAACAGCTTGATGACACTTTAGAAGTTTTCCATGGTTGATGCATTGCCACCTCTTGAGATACCTCCTCCACATGCCTGTGAAGGGTGCATTTTAGGTAAGATGCATAGATTCCCCTTCAAGAAGGATGGTTCAGTTAAAGCTGTCCGCAAATTACAGCTTATACACAGTGATGTCTGTGGTCCCATGAGGACTCCATCGTTGGGTGGTCATCTCTACTTCGTTACATTTATTGATGACTACTCCAATTTTATTGGGGTTTATGGGCTGAAAAAGAAATCTGAAGTGTTCACGGTGTTTAAACACTTTTCAGCCATGGTAGAAAATGAAACCGGACTCAAGATACAGACATTGCGCACGGATAGAGGTGGGGAATACTTGTCTGCAGAATTTGATGCTTTTCTCAAAGGCAAGGGTATTGTGCATCAGTTCACAGTCAAGCTGATCCCTCAGCAAAATGGCAAAGCTGAGAGGAAAAATAGAACCCTCATGGAGATGGACAGATGTAGGCACAAAAACTCCTTATGAGGTCTGGCATGACAGGAAGCCTTCAGTGGATCACTTCCGAGTCTTTGGATGCCTTGCTTATGCACATGTGCCAGTTGAATTTAGGCACAAATTGTCAGATAAAGCCATCAAATGCATATTTGTTGGATACAGTGCAGAAAGCAAGGGGTACCGTCTCTACAATCCTGCTACACGCAAGATCATAGTAAGTAGAGATGTGATATTTTCTGAAAATTCAGCTCACACTCAGGCTGAATTTCAAATGCCTTCGTCTTCAGAGGATGTCTTTGAGGGGTTGCTACCCATTGCCTTGGGTTCCCCTGCTGATTTTTCTGATGCAAATCAGAATTTACGGCAACCTCCAGATGCTTCAGTTCTGCCACAGGATGTCTTGCCCCCTCCACAGGCAGTGGAACAGGTGGTGCAGCAAGAAATTGCAGACATACATGCAGCGAAAACACTCCCAAACTGGCTGTTACAGACTCTCAGAGAGAGTAAAATTGATGCTCCGTTATCTGGCAGGACTCGCAGTGCAGCAAGGCACATGGAAGGTGCTAATTCAGTGGAATCAGCATATGCAAGTACTCTTCTTTGATGAGGAGGAGCCTGCCACATTCGAAGAGGCAAAGGATAATGTGCATTGGATGAATGCCATGCACGATGAGTTGCAGTCCATTGCAAAAAATCAGACTTGGGATGTTGTGGACTTGCCACAGGGTAAACATGCCATTGGCACACGATGGGTTTTCAAAGTCAAACGGAAGCCAGATGGCTCCATTGACAGATATAAGGCAAGGCTGGTTGCTAAAGGCTATGCTCAGAAAAAGGGCATAGATTATGAGGAGACATTCGCTCCTACATCCCGGATGACCACCATCCGATCTGTTATTGCAATGGCTGCACATTTTGAGTGGAATGTTCATCAGTTGGACATAAAAACAGCCTTCTTAAATGGGGACTTGCTGGAAGAGGTGTATGTCAAACAACCTCCGGGCTTTGAAATTACAGCAAATGCACTTCAAGTACGCAGGCTCAACAAAGCTTTATATGGGCTGAAACAGGCCCCTTGTGCATGGTATGCCAAGATCCATGCCTTTTTAACTAGCAAGGGGCTGCACAATAGTCCTACTGAGAGCACCCTCTACATCAAGATGGATGGGGGGGAAATTTTGGTCATCCTTCTTTATGTCGATGACTTACTGCTCACAGGGTCCAATGAAGAAAAAATTGCAGATTTCAAAGCTGATCTGCAGACCAACTTTGACATGTCAGATTTGGGGCTGCTTCACTTTTATTTGGGGATCCAGTTCTCTCATGAGAGACGTGGCACTGTTATGTCTCAGTCCAAGTATGTTCAGAAACTCTTGGACAGATTTAACATGCATGAGTGTAAGCCCATAGCCACTCCCATGGAGCCGGGGCTGAAACTCACAATGCATGATGCAGGAGAATCAGTTGATGCCACACTTTACAGTCAGGCTGTTGGATGCCTCATATATCTCTGCAACACTAGACCTGATATTCAGTTTGCAGTATCTCAGGTGAGCAGGTACATGCACAGCCCAAAAACTATGCATTGGCAGGCAGTTAAGCGCATCTTCTGTTATTTGCAGGGCACAAAGTCTTTTGGCTTACTATTTCCCAGGGGGGGTGACTTGCAGGTGCATGCCTACAGTGATTCAGATTGGGCTGGTGATTATGACACTAGGCAGTCTACTAGTGGCAATTGTTTCTTTTTGGGTAAATCTTGCATTTCCTGGCTGAGCAAGAAACAATCTACAGTGGCTACCTCATCATGTGAAGCTAAGTACAGGGCAGCTTTCACAGCAACAGTTGAATGTGTCTGGCTGCGACGTCTATTTGCTGATCTTCATCTATCTTTGGAGGATGCTTCTCCAATTCTCACTGATAGTCAGAGTGCCATTGCAGTGGCAAAGAATCCAGTGTTTCATGCTCGCACGAAGCACATTGAGGTTCGCTATCACCACGTCAGAGAGAAGTTGCATGCAGGAGAGATCAGTATGATCTTTGTGTCCACACATGACAACGTTGCAGATATTTTCACCAAAGCACTACCACGTGAAAAGTTTGAGGCATTTCGCAGTGCCTTGAACTTATATCCGTTTGGTGATTGATCAGCCTTGTACATGACATTGGCACTGCAGGGGGTGTTAGAATTATAGATATAATTCAGCAGTGACCAATGTAATATAATAAGCTAGTTAGGGGCACTTTTCCCTCTTTAAGAGGTTTGTCCCCCTAACCGCAGTTAGTTCACTAACTATGGTTAGTGACTACTAAGGTTTTGTCACTAGGACAAAACCTTATCTTTCTCTCATTGTGTTGTACTCTCACACTCTTCTATTGCAACTAAGCTTTCAGCTTCCAAGCTTCCAGCTCTCACTCTCTCTTGCTCTCTCTCACTCACCATCTCCTCAGAGGATGGTGGATATGTTACTCCTTTTTGCTCCTCCCAAAGCTGCTTGGCTGGATGTGTGTATGTGGCACAATGGCCTGCTTTTATAGGCCCAAGGGCCCTGTTAAATGGTCGACCCAGTAGGGGGATGAACCGACCCCCTTTGGCCGACTTGGTTGGCTGGCCCAACCCTAACCAGCCGACCTGCTGGTCGGCCTGGTTGGCTGGCTCAACCAGCCCTATATAAGGGCCCTAGCCAGGCCCTTTTGGGCTGCTGCTAGGCTGCCCTTTGTTGCTGTTGGACACCCTCTTGCAGGCTGTATACCTGCCCACAGACCCCCGCCATGCTGCGCCATGCTGCAGCCCTTTGCCGGCACCATGTCCTGCCCGCAGCCCGTACAGATCCTTACAGTGGCTAACGTCGCGCCTTCGCCCCTGCATGGAGATGCTGCGCAGATCTGCTCTGCTGACAGTCACCTGGCCATTTTCTGCCAGATCTGCCCTCGAGGCAAGCTTCCTTCTGCCAGGTACTCTCCTTTCTTTGTGTGAGGTGCTGCCCATGTGGCAGCCCCCTCCCTCTTTCTTTTCCTAGGTTCACCCCCCCCATTCTCTCCTCTTACAGATGGGGAGGTGACCATTCCAACAGTCTCAGCAAGAAGATCTCTGAAATTATTGAATTAGAACCAAGTTGTCTCTCAATCTGAAACACATAGTTCAAATCATAAATAATTAGTATTTTTTGTGACCGAAACATGGCTAGAATCTTCAGAATTCTAAGGATATATGTTAGGAATAAATAAAGTCAGTTTTAGAAAGGCCTACAAGTGAAAACTTAAATTTGAAAATCAATTCTAAATGGGCTTATAGGGTAAAATTGGGATCTGAATTCATTATTTTGAACCGAAACATGACCAATACTCTTAAAATTCAAGGTGAGTAGGCCAGATATAAAATAATTCACGTTTAGAAGTGATAAAAAAAGGAAAAACGAAATCTGTGACAGAGCACAAGAGCCTGAAATTGAATCGCAGTTTCAGAAGAAGGTAAATCTAAGAATCACACTAAACTTTGAGGCTTGTGGGAAGTGGGGAAACAGCAAGCTGAAGCAGAATTCCAGCAATTCGTCATCCTAGGTGAATTGTAGTAAGACTTATAACAGAGTTTGCACGACAAATTGTCTCCATGGTGTCCATAGTAGGTTCCAGGTGCTAGAAAATCCATCGCAATTTCTCTAGGAAGTAGACTGGCTGCTGCGAATTGATCTCCAACGTCCTTTTTTCTGTCAAAACTCTGTTTGCAGGCTTGGCAAGGTGTGGAACAGCTTCTTGTTAAATCACAGATCAAGTGCGGGCTTCCGGAAGTGAGTGAATAGCCTAAGCAGCAAGGATACAGCAAAGGGCAGCAAGAGAGAGCAAGGGAGCTGTAGGGAGACGATGTGAATTTGCAAGAGGGAGCAATTAGACTGCCTAGAACTGATTGCAATGTCCTTATAGACCTTAGGTGAAAGCAGAAAGCTTTAGAAGTTGAGGAGACAGAAAAAGCAGGCTGAGAAAGCTGTAAAAAAGCTGAAAAAACGGTTTCTAACACGTTATTTTCTAGTTGTAGTATTTGATTGGTTATTCTAGGCTAGTGGTAGTTTTTAGGTTATTCTAGGCTAGAGGCAGTTACTTTAATTCTTTAATTAGGTCTCTTAAAAATTTTGCCCCATGACCCTTTTACCCATGGACACGATCAATTAGATTAATAGGCTTACAACAAATGCATTTGCTAGGCTTATAACTTGACCTACACAACTCACAATTACTCAATTTGAAGCCTTCCATTAGACCTCGACATGCTTTATCTAATGTGCATGTGAGTGACCAAGATGCTACACCTAACACTCAATCTGAAGCCATCCTTTAGACCTCGGCGTGTGTTATCTACTATGCATGGGAGTGATCAAGATGCTAGGCCTAACACCCAAAGATTAGGGGCTCTGAAGTTCACATCCACCTCATGGCTAAACACTACGTGATTAAGCCAAGCATCATTGCCCAACGCACCAAGGCTCACCTCCAACGCCAGTCTGAAGGTGTTAGGAATAAACCATGGGTATTACAGACCCATCGGGTGTTAGGAAACCCTTGTGGATATGCGAAGCCTCATTAGTCTTGTATGGTATGTTGATAATTTAATATTAGGTGGAGGTTGAAACGCCGCATAACTTCATTGATGTGAAGTTCATTTCATGTACTAGCTACCAACATCCTGTCACTAGATGTGACTATCATGGATACTAAAGATCCATCGTCTTACTAAAGATATTGTCGACAAGGCCGTAGCGAAGACGGCAAATGTAAGCCATCCTAATTTACTTGTGTAATATGCGCTAGACATTCAGTATGCAGTGTCCCAGGTGAGCAGATTTCTGCATAGCTCAAAAGACTTCACATTGGCTGGCTATGGAGCATGTGTTCAGATACTCGGTCTCTTGGTTTGCTGTTTCCCAAGGGAATAACTTGCATTTACATGCTTACAATGATTCAGATTGGGTTGGAGACTTTGACACTAGGCAGTCAACCAACGGTAATTGTTCCTACCTCGGACAATCATGCATTTCTTGGTTGAGCAAGAATCAAGGGTTGCTACCTCCTCTTGTGAAGCTGAGTACATGGCAGCTTTCATAACCATATGGGAGATCAGCTTGGGCTTTTGCCCTCCACATCAAAATGTGGTGGATCTTTTCACTAGAGCATTACCTCATCCAAAGTTTGGGGCTTTTTGGGAAGCTTTGAACTTAAATCCGCTTAGTGATCGATATTATTCCTTGCCAACCCATCTGGATGTCTCCTCAAGAATAGATTGCATGCTTGCAATCTGTGCCTCGACAACCGGGGTACTCCCTAGGACTGTGTATGGCTGTGACCTCGTGTTGGAGCTGCGAGATATCCTGTCTGAGTCCCTAAATGAGACTAGCCTCCCGAATGGCGCGATCCTGTTTCTGTATGATGCGGCTCTGCTCCTAGTTGAAGCGGACCTACTCTTGTGCGAAGCGTGTCAGCTCCATCTCGTGCTCACGGATACTGTATACCTTCATGAGAAAGGTCTCCAAGCCTCTGGTGTGTCAGCCCGCCCGTGTCCTAGCTGAAACTGGAATGGCCTTGACATGAAAGTATGGGGATGAGTCCGGAAGCTGGGTGGTGACTGGGTGAGCTGGGTGAGGTACGGAGATGACAGTGGCATGGATGAGGCAGTCCCAATGGGATGTGGGAGCGTGGGCTGACTGAGAGGGAGAGGGGAGAGAAAGGTCGAGGCGTAATGCGGAGTAGTGTATGACACCTCCGAGGTAGGTGTCATAATCGGTGCGAAAGCTGTAACGGGAGAGGATAAACCAAACTCAACTAACTAAGGTGGCATACTAACTGAGCCACGAACTAGTGTATGTCTATCATGGGTATGGCGCTGATTGTAACCGTGGCTGGGGATGTAAAGCTTGTAGCTGAATCTGAGGCTGAAGTTGAAGATGAGGATGTAGTAGGAGCTGAAACTGCAGCTCAAACTGAAGCTGAAGCGGGGGCTGAAGTAGAAGCAGGTACTGAGGCTGGAGCTGAAGCTAAGGTGGGTTCCACCTTTGCCTTGCTATCAACCCCAAGTCCACTCTGGTTGTACCGTGTGTTCACATCCTCGAGTTTCAGTTGTGTTTGCTGTTTTTTTGGGAAGATTTTGTTTCTTGATTTGCTTGTCTATTTTTGCTTAGTCACCTTCTTCTTTCCTCTTTATTTCTTGTTTTCTTTACTTTTGTTTATTTGACGTATTTTAGTAGGCACTAGGTTTGCCGAAGAGACTCTGTGGGACTTTAGAAACCCAGTATAGCTGCTTATGCTTGGGCACTAATGACAACATAAGTGCTTGGGCACCGCTTGGGCACTGATGACGACATAAGTGTTGCTTTGCTTGCTAAGTATGTCTTCCTTTTGTTTTTCAAAAAAGTTTTTGTTACCTCTTTTTTGTTCTCTTTCATTTTCTCTTTTATTTTCTATGTAGATTTTTGGACTTTAAAACAACAAAAAATCTAAATTTGTATGGTTGGACATATTCTAGTCTTACAAAGGTACCCCCGCCCCCGTAACCTTAGTTGGAGGTTGAGTTTGTGGGTGAGTTAGTCACTACACATGTTTTGACCCTAGTTAGGGTCCATCCTAGGGTCTTATCTCTATGACTTGTTGCTGCAATCTCATTTCAGCTTCCTTCAGCTTCGTCTTCTCTTGAACTCTTGCTCCCATTTACAACAATCAGGTTGATCGATTGTCCTACACATCAGAATGTTGCAGATCTTTTCATGAAGGCATCAACCAAAGAAAAGTTTAAAGCTTTTCACAATACTTGTCTCATTCTTGGAGACCATTCAATGATTGGGGAGTATTGATGGATGTTGTTGATATGGTCTCAAACCATGTACAAGGTCTTGCAATAGGAAGTCTTGTACATGGATTGAATTTATGTGCCACATTATGTAAGAGCACTGTGAACAGCATTCCTAGGCCACATTTGAAGAATGCTTTAGAAACCCAAATAGGACCTTCTAGATTACCATCCATTCTTTTGTAAACAGTTGAGACGTGTACATTTGTAAAGCAAAGCTGTGTGCACTTTCTTATTGTTGCTAGGTGGTTGCCTTTCATAATGCATGTGAACATGGTGTTTCCTTTTCATAATATAAGGATTTCCTAGGAAAGGAAATGTTTCAAATGAGGGTCCTTGTCTTTCGACTCTCTCAAGTTGTTCTGAAAGCCTTGTTTCATGCTAAAGGTTGATTGGTTTCCTTGGGGTGAGGAAGCATTTGCAAAGGCGCGGGCCGAGGACAAGCCAATATTTCTTTCAGGTGATCTTTTGAAACTTCCTTGGGGCATCATTCTACATCTTTTTGCGTGAGATTGGGATTAAGATTTATGCCTTGGCAGGCTTTGTTTTCTATGATTCTAGTTTTTATGTGGTCAAAGGTCTCATGTCTTCTTGCAAGTTGTTTTGTTCTGAAACTTGTGCTTATTGTTTTGACCTGTATTATGGATGGGGTGGTTGGCACTACTACAAAGTTGGCTACAGCACATGTCATTGGTATGCTGTTCATCCAGTGTTAATATACTTTGATTTTTGTTTCATGCCCCCTCCAATCCCCCCATTCACGTGATGCCCTGGCATGATATTGGCTGCAAGTGCATAATGAGAGCTTTTCAATACATATTGTCTGAAAAATGTAGATTTACAACTGAAATGCTATTTTGCAAATTTGTTGAAAAAACCTTCATGTCATGTGTCATTGATCACGCATCTAGTGTAATTTTACGCTGGTAGCTTGTAGTGTACAGTGGAACGCATCTTCATGTGGTTTATGGGATGCCATGCTGTCATTCAATCGCATTCCACTAACATTGAAAGCTCTCTTGCATAGTTGGGCTCCACGCAGCAGAAATATGGTATATGCAACGAAAGAATCTCAAGAAAAACGTAACCACCTTGAGCTAGTTTCTCCACGCAGAAATATGCAACGGAAATTTCTCAAGAGAAAATAATTTAACTCAACTTCAAACTTTTTGTGTCCAAAATAGAGACCTCCCAAGCATCAAATTCACGAGAATAGACAATGGTAGAACAGTCAAAATATTTTAAGAGTATATTACCTAAAACTGAGCCAAAAACCTCCTCATAGAAAGCCTCACTAGGGATCCCAAATGCAGCAATCTGTTGGCCTAGATGCTCTATGGTGAGCACAAGTACTGCTTCTGTTCTGTCCTTGTACTCCTCAGGTTGCATACTCCTCAATGAGCTTCAGTCACCGTTTGTAGTGCGAGGTCCTTGGACTTCACTGTCCAGCAAACATGTGTTTTTTGTTGGGTGCAGGAAGCAATGGAACAAGATAAAATGCAAAGGGAGCAGGCAACAAGCTGACGGAACTCAGAGTGCTTGCAAATGGATAATAAAGAAAGTACAAGAGGTGAAGAGTGGCCATATATAGCCCCAAAGTCAATAGGTTGATCAAAGTCAACTAGTTGACCAAGACTAGGACCAAGTGTCCTATGAAACGCTCCCTTTGCTGATCTCACTTCTTCGTCGATTCACGGACTAATTCACAAGCGCTGGCATCCGTATTTCCTCCCAGCCTCTCTCATGGATCACATGTACACAAGATACGTAATTCCTTTTCCTTCATGCCTATCCACAAGCCCACAATTCCCTAGATGGTTCCCTCCTGCCACATGTCATCATTTTAAACCTTTAGCTTGGTACACCATTTACCCCTCTCTTGGGGCACAATTAAAACATTTGTCCCTTGGCATTCTTACACATTTAGGTGCACCTAGGCCTGAGCACTCAGAACCACCTAGTCGATGCCAATACACCCTCACCTAGGACCTTGGCAGTTACTTCCCTTGACCATTTTATTTACGCACTTAAAATATTACAAAAGTCGGTCATCTAAGGGAAAATGCCCACCGATCTTTCCGAGGTCATGCTATCTCGGCTAGAGCATAACATTCCTTCCCTCTTCAAGCATCAGCGTCCTCGATGATGAAATCTGGGAATACTCTCCGTAACTGGTATACGGATTCCCAGGTAGCTTCTGATAGAGGTAGACCATGCCATGCAACCAACACCGTGGGTATCTTCCGATTGCGCACTTGCATTGTTCCTCGGTCCAGGATTTGTGTTTGTTTGCGTCTTACATTATCCTCTCTCTCCTGAAACAAAACAACACCTTCGATTAGTGAGTCACCTGTATGCAAAAATTTCTTTAAACGAGAAACATATAACACTGGGTGCACCTTACAGCCCTGTGGTAATTCTAATTTATAGGATACCTTGCCTATTCTTTTTAGAATTAACCATGGCCCACAATATCGAGGTGATAACTTAGCACACTCTCCTGCAGTCAAAGACTTAGAGTGCGAAGGAACTCTGAGAAAAACTTTTTCTCCTTCCTTAAATTCTCTAGTGGATCGGTTTTCATCCGCATACGCCTTAGCTCTATCCATAGCTTGTCGGATGTTAGCTCTCGCAAGTGCTAGCATCTCCCGCATCTGAACCACAAAGTTCGCGGCACTAGGCACTTTCTGAGGTATTCCAACTATAGTTGGATTCGGTGGCTAATAACCATAGTTCAGTTCAAATGGACTGAACCCTGTAGAGGAATGTTTTCTATCATTGTAGGCAAACTCTAACAATGGCAACCACTTGTCCCATGTATGTTGCCTCAATGACAGATATGCTCTAAGCATATCCTCTAAAATTTGGTTGATTCTTTCTGTCTGACCATCTGTTTCTGGATGATCCCCACTACTAATTCCCAACTCAGTCCTTAGTGTTTCAAATACCGCAGTCCAAAAATGACCGGTAAATTTGACATCTCTGTCTGACACTATGGATTTGGGTAATCCATGCAGATGAAATATATGTCTAATAAACAAATTCGCCACTTGCGGGGCACTAACAGTCTCTCTAGTTGGAATGAAGTGAGCCATCTTGGTAAGACGATCAACCACCAAAAGGATAGAATCATATCCACCTTGTGTCGTAGGTAGTCCTACAATAAAGTCCACGGAAATGCTCTCCCACTTACTTAGTGGTATCTCCAAGGGCTGTAAAAGTTCGGGTGGCTTCACCCGCTCTACCTTACTTACCTGACACGAAAAACAATGTGTCACATATTCATGAATATGCTTTTTCATCTTTGGCCAAAAGAAATCTCGCTTCACGAGATCATATGTCTTCTCGACTCCTGGATGTCCCGCACATGGGCTATCATGGCATTGTCGAATGACTCTTTGCCTGAGATCATTTTGATTAGGTACTACTACCTTGTCATTTCTTTTCAGCATACCATCCCTTGTTTGGCCTTTTCTGGATGCCAGGTCATCCTTTTCCTTGGGTTTGAACACATGAGCCTTAGGCCATAGGCTCTGGACAAACTCGTCCACCTTTTGAGTTTCTCTAATCTCGGCCATTAGAGCACTCTCTAACACTGTGAAACTCATGTTATGCATAATGCGTGACAACGCATCAGCAACTTTATTATCCGTCCCTCTTCGGTACTGAATCGTCAAGTTAAACTCCTGCATGAGTTCTGCCCACCTAGCTTGGCGGCCTCTCAAGTCAGGTTGTTTATAAAAATGTTTCAGAGTATCATGATCAACATCCACATAAAACTCTGATCCATACAAATAATGTCTCCATGTTTTCAGAGCATGGACAACAGCATACAACTCTAATTTATGAGTTGGCCGATTTCGTTGAGAGGGAGAAAGCTTCTTGCTTTCAAAGGCTACAGGCCTTCCCTCTTGGAGAAGAACTGCTCCTACCGCAATGCGACTTGCATCGGTTTCAAGGAAAAACGATTTCTGGGGATCAACTATTTTTAACACCGGTCGTGTGACCACATCTTGTTTTATGGTGTTAAAAACTTTCTTGTTGATTTTGTCCCCATATAAAAGGTACTTTATCTGAGGTCAGATCAGTCAATGGCGATACTATTTTGGAATATCCTTTGATATGCCTTCGATAAAATTGGACAAATCCCAAGAATGATCGCAAAGCGGTCAAACTCTGAGGGATTGGCCAAGTCAGTATCGCAGCCACTTTCTTTGGATCCATTTCTAGCCCCTCTGGAGTAATTATGAATCCTAAATATTCAAGTCTTACCATACACAGTATAGTTTTCTTTTTATTTACAAAAAGACTGGCTTTCCTCAAAGTACTGAACACTATTCTTAAGTATTCGTGATGCTCAGTAATACTTTTACTGAATACCAAAATATCGTCAATAAAATGTACTACAAACTTTTCGATATACGGACGTAGTAAATCGTTCATAAGCATGACGAATGTAGCTGGAGCATTGGTAAGTCCAAAGGGCATTACCAAAAACTCATAATGTCCAAACCTGCTTCTAAAAGCGGTTTTATGCACATCCTCGGCTCTAATACGGATCTGATGGTAGCCACACTTAAGATCTATCTTACTGAAAATTACGGCCCCATGTAATGCATCTAGCAAATCATCGATCCGAGCCATTGGATGTCACTATGAGAGTTTGGGGAGAGAGAGAGAGCAAGAGAGAGTGAGCTGCTGCAAGCTTGAGAGCTGAGTTGCAATAGAAGATTGTAAGAGAGTACAACTGAAAGAGTGAGAGATAAGGTTTTGTCCTAGTAACAAAACCTTAGTAGTCACTAACCATAGTTAGTGAACTAACTGCGGTTAGGGGAAAAAACCTCTTAAAGAGGGAAAAGTGCCCCTAACTAGCTTATTAAATTACATTGGTCATTGCTGAATTATATCTATAATTCTAACACCCCCCTGCAGTGCCAATGTCATGTACAAGGCTGATCAATCACCAAATGGATATAAGTTCAAGGCACTGCGAAATGCCTCAAACTTTTCACGTGGTAGTGCTTTGGTGAAAATATCTGCAACGTTGTCATGTGTGGACACAAAGATCATACTGATCTCTCCTACATGCAACTTCTCTCTGACGTAGTGATAGTGAACCTCAATGTGCTTTGTGCGAGCATGAAACACTGGATTCTTTGCCACTGCAATGGCACTCTGACTATCAGTGAGAATTGGAGAAGGACCCTCCAAAGACAGATGAAGATCAGCAAATAGACGTCGCAGCGAGACACATTCAACTGTTGCTGTGAAAGCTGCCCTGTACTCAGCTTCACATGATGAGGTAGTCACTGTAGATTGTTTCTTGCTTAGCCAGGAAATGCAAGATTTACCCAAAAAGAAACAATTGCCACTAGTGGACTGCCTAGTGTCATAATCACCAGCCCAATCTGAATCACTGTAGGCATGCATCTGCAAGTCACCCCCCCTGGGAAATAATAAGCCAAAAGACTTCGTGCCCTGCAAATAACGGAAGATGCGCTTAACTGCCTGCTAATGCATAGTTTTTGGGTTGTGCATGTACGTGCTCACCTGAGATACTACAAACTGAATATCAGGTCTAGTGTTGCAGAGATATATGAGGCATCCAACAGCCTGACTGTAAGATGTGGCATCAACTGATTCTCCTGCATCATGCATTGTAAGTTTCAGCCCCGGCTCCATGGGAGTGGCTATGGGCTTACAATCATGCATGTTAAATCTGTCCAAAAGTTTCTGCACATACTTGGACTGAGACATAACAGTGCCACGTCTCTCTTAAGAGAACTGGATCCCCAAATAGATGCTCGTTGGGGAGAGACTAAAATGAAAATGTTTAGACTTCACAAGTAGTTGTAGCTTAAATGAAGAGATTTTGGACTACCTTTTGATTAGCCTTCTCCTTTAGTGCTAGCCTTCATCATGGCTGAGTCTGCCCTTCACCTCCGGAGTGCCAACAGAAACTCAGTATGAAGACTTTGTATAAATGGATGCTCAAGTATGTGTGGGTGTGTGGATTTGTATGTGTGAGAGCATATTTTTATACTATGGTCTACACCCACTGTTGGGCGCTGATGACGTCAGTGGGGATGTCATAGTTGCTAGTCCCTGCTATGCATGATGGAGTTTATGGTTTTCAACCTTGTGAGTGACTATCATGAGATTGAAACTGCACTATGTTTTGTTTTTAGAGGATGAGTTTGGGAATGTTCCTGGATTCATCTAGGTATATAAAAGTGAAGCAGCCCCAAATCTGACATGTTAAAGGTGGTCTGCAAATCAGCTTTGAAATCTGCAATTTTATCTTCATTGGACCCTGTGAGCAGTAAGTCATCAACAGAAAGAAGGATGACTAAAATTCCCCCCCCATCCATCTTGATGTAGAGGGTGCTCTCAGTAGGACTATTGTGCAGCCCCTTGCTGGTCAAAAAGGCATGAATCTTGGCATACCATGCACGAGGGGCCTGTTTCAGCCCATACAAGCCTTTGTTTGGCTTGCATACTTGAAGTGTATTTGCTGTAATTTCAAAGCCTGGAGGTTGTTTGACATACACCTCTTCCAGCAAGTCTCCATTTAAGAAGGCTGTTTTTATGTCCAACTGATGAACATTCCACTCAAAATGTGCAGCCATTGCAATAACAGATCGGATGGTGGTCATCCGGGATGTAGGAGCAAATGTCTCCTCATAATCTATGCCCTTTTTCTGAGCATAGTCTTTAGCAACCAGCCTTGCCTTGTATCTGTCAATGGAGCCATCTGGCTTCCGTTTGACCTTGAAAACCCATCGTGTGCCAATGGCATGTTTACCTGGTGGCAAGTCTACAACATCCCAAGTCTGATTTTTTTCAATGGACTGCAACTCATCGTGCATGGCATTTATCCAATGCACATTGTCCTTTGCTTCTTCGAATATTGCAGGCTCCTCCTCATCAAGAAGAGTACCTGCATATGCTGATTCCACTGAATTAGCACCTTCCATGTGCCTTGCTGCACTGCGAGTCCAGCTAGGTAATGGAGCATCAATTTTACTCTCCTTGAGAGTCTGTAACAGCCAGTTTGGGACTGTTTTTGCTGCATGTATGTCTGCAAATTCTTGCTGCACCACCTGTTCCACTGCCTGTGGAGGTAGCAAGACATCCTGTGGCTGAACTGAAGCATCGGGAGGTGGCTGTAAATTCTGATTTGCATAAAAAATATCAGCAGGGGAACCCAAGGCAATGGGTAGCAACCCCTCAAAGACATCCTCTGAAGAAGAAGGCATATGAAATTCAGCCCGAGTGTGAGCTGAATTTTCTGCAAATATCACATCTCTACTGACAATGCTCTTGCGTGTAGCAAGATTGTAGAGACGGTACCCCTTGCTTTCTGCACTGTACCCAACAAATATGCACTTAATTGCCTTATCTGACAACTTGTGCCTAAATTCAACTGGCACATGAGCATATGCACCATCCAAAGACTTGGAAATGATCCACTGAAGGCTTTCTCCCATTCCAAACCTCATAGGGAGTTTTTGTTTTCAAAGCCTTAGTGGGAGCCCGATTGAAAATGTAGTTGGCACACATCAGTCCTTCAAGCCATAATTTGTGAGGCGTGTGTTTGCTTTTCAGCATACATCTGTCCATCTCCATAAGAGTTCTATTTTTCCTCTCAGCTTTGGCATTTTGCTGAGGGGTCAGCCTCACTGTGAGCTGATGCACAATACCCTTGCCTTTCAGAAAAGCATCAAAATCTGCAGACAAGTATTCCCCACCTCTATCTGTGCGCAATGTCTGTATCTTGAGTCCGGTTTCATTTTCAACCATGGCTGAAAAGTGTTTAAACACCATGAACACTTCTGATTTGCGCTTCAGCCCAAAGACCCACGTGAAATTGGAGTAATCATTTATAAAGGTAACAAAGTAGAGATGACCACCCAATGATGGAGTCCTCATGGGACCACAGATATCACTGTGTATAAGCTGTAATTTGCATACAGCTTTAACTGAACCATCCTTTTTGAAGGGGAATCTATGCATCTTGCCTAAAATGCACCCTTCACAGGCATGTGGAGGAGGTATCTCAAGAGGTGGCAATGCATCAACCATAGAGTGCTTCTGAAGTGTCATCAAGCTGTTGTAATGCATGTGGCCATATCGGGCATGCCATAATTCTGCATTCTGCATGGCAGCAGTAGGGGTAGAAACTGCAAGAGCATGGGCTGCTCTTTTCTCAAAAAGATCAAGCTGCAAAAGCCCACGCAGCAAAGTACCAGATAATTTTAAGGCATAATCATTTTCCTTGTCTCGGACAGCACATTTGTCATCCTCAAAGATGACCTGAAATCCAGCTCTGTTAAGAGTGGACACTGAAAGAAGATTTTTGGTGATACCAGGCACATATAAGACATCTGAAAGTCTGAAAACTGAGCCATCAATGGGAGTAAGCTCAACTTCTCCTGTGCCACGTACTGAATATGATGAGTTATTGGCACAAGTGACTTTCTTACCAACGGGAGGTGGATGCAAGGATGTAAAAAGACACTTCCTAGAAGTGATATGCTTGGATGCACCGCTGTCAAAATACCAAGTGTTCAGTGTTTCATTGACACTGAGAACAGATGCATCCGTAGAAGAGTCATAACTGCAAGTCAAAAATGCATATGTATCATCATTATAAGTGGCTGTACTATCCCGAGCATCTGGAGCAGCCAGCCTAGAATCTGAAATGCAAGATAAAAAGGCATAATCCTGTCCAACAAAGTTGGCTACAGCATCCCCACTGTCAGATGCATGAGGAGCTGAATCTGAAATAGCCATATCGGAGCGGTTTTTCTTCTCTTTTGCAAGCCTTTTCTTGCATTCTGCAATGTGATGACCTGGCTTTTTGCAGTAATGACAAAAACCCTTCTTCTTGGGCTTACTTGCATCATTTTTAGCCTTTTGTGAAGGCTGTCGTGACCCACTGGAAGGCTGATTTATTGATGTCTGCGTGTCCCTTTGTTTTTTACTTAAACTTTGAGAGCATAGCTTGTTCACCTGCACATGAAGCCAAGTTTTTCCTGGTCTGCTCTTCCTGAAGCAGAAGTCCTATCAACTCATGAACAGTGAGAGGATTTGCACCCCCCCTCAATGATAAGTTCAGCGAGGTATGAAAGCTGAGATAAGACTCAGGAAGAGAATTCAGAGTGGTAGTAATCATCTCTGAATCAGGAATAATCTCATCTATGTTCAATAATTGCTCTCTGAGATCTTGTAGCTTTGTGAGGTGGACTGACATGGAGCCACCCTCTTCCATATGTGTATTAGTTAACTCTTTTTTCAAGAAAGATACCCTTGCATCATTCCGAGCTGCATACATGCTTTCTAAGATATCCCATGCTGCCTTCGAGGTCTTACACGACCGGATATGTGGAGTGATGAATCTTTTCACTGAAAGAGAGATGCATCACAAAGCTAAGGCATCCCGTGAATCCCATCTCTTCTGCTCTGGAGTAGTGGCTATAGCTGCACCAACAACTTGTTCTGTAGCTGCACCCTGTGCACGAGAGGGGTATTAGGTGCCATACCTGCTGGTCGGATCTCACTCCCATTCACAGAGGGAGAAATCAGAATATTGCGTACCATAAAACTCCAGAGGGAGTAGTTGGTACCATCCAACTTGTCTTCCTGTGAAAGACCACCGAACTAGAAGTCATTCTGATTTTGCTGGGCCATATCTGAGAAAGAGATTTAAGCAGATACAAAAATGAATTCCCTTACTGGGAATGAAATGCACAGCTCCAAAAAAACACAGCCAAGCACTGGCTGTAAATGCAACTCATATTTCTGGACTTGCACTGTCAGAAATCTGTCCAAGCATCAGAAACTCTCCAGAATCTGCCAAAAGTGCTGTAAAACACTTTAAGAAAGGCAGTATGAACTGAAATCTCCAAAAATTACTCTCCGAACACAAAAGCCCCAAAATAGGCCCGAAATTGCAACCGGAAAGGGGCAAATTGATCAAAAGCCCCAAATGTTACAACAATTGCGCTCTGTCTGTAAAAGCCCCAAATTTCACTGCGAAATTGCAGTGTAATTACAAAATCCCCAAATTTCTTCAAGAAATTGTACTGCAGAATCAAAAGCCCCAAATTTCGAGCTTGAAATTGTAACCAGAAAGGGGCAAAAGCTCAGAAAGCCCCAAATTTTGCAATTTCAGCAGAAAGCCCCAAATTTCAGACCAAATATGAAGATCTGTCTGCAATGTTTGCTCCAAGTGCAGCTCCGAATCTACAAATTGATTGCAATGTCTGCAACAAATAGGATGCCCCAAATGTGCTCCCAAAAAATAAGCCAAACAATGGCTGTCTGCAATTACAATGTGTGCAAGTACAACCTGTACGGCCAGGTACACACACTTGGAGTTAAGAACCGTACGGCTGTACGGCCGATGGTGTACGGCAGGTAAGGCTGGTACGGCCGATGGTGTACGGCTGGTAAGGTTGGTACGGATGCTGGTACGATGCAGGAGCTGTACGGAAGCAGGTACGATGCAGGAGCTGTACGGAAGCATGTACGTGACAGATGTACGGAATATGGCGCAGGGCTGGTACGACGATACAATGTATGGTGCAGGTACATACGGGGCTGTACAGCCGTACGGTTGCGTAGTACTACGAGACTGTAGGTACGAAAGGTACGGACGCAACAGGTACGATACGGTAGGTACGAATGGCGATGATGCAGGTACGTGCAGGGTACGGAATCCGTACAATCGTACGGACTGTACGGGATAGTCGTTTGACAGCTTTGAGCAGGTATAGACGGGATGTAGCAGCAGGAGCATGGGCTATAGGCTGCAGCTGAACGAGGAAGGAGCAGTGAGCAGGATCAACTTGCTCTGATACCAAATGTGAGAGTTTGGGCAGAGAGAGAGAGCAAGAGAGGGTGAGCTTGAGAGCTGAGTTGCAATAGAAGAGTGTAAGAGAGTACAACTGAAAGAGTAAGAGATAAGGTTTTGTCCTAGTGACAAAACCTTAGTAGTCACTAACCATAGTTAGTGAACTAACTGCGGTTAGGGGGAAAAACCTCTTAAAGAGGGAAAAGTGCCCCTAACTAGCTTATTAAATTACATTGATCACTGCTGAATTATATCTATAATTCTAACAGTCACGGGGGCGTGAAATTCTAAGTACTTTAATGTACTACAAGACCGTGACAACTTTGGTTTTAAAAGTCCAAGCGTGGGCTTAATAATGTGTAATTAAACGCGGCATGGTGCCTAGCACATAAGCGTAATTAATCCCTAGGCCCAAAGGCATTCCAAGGAATTAAAAGAGTGGTTGTTGGGAAATGATGATGTGGCATTTTTAATGGGCCCCCTAGAGGGCCATGTACCTTCAGCGGCCCCCCTAGAGTTCGAGGTGGCTCTAGTGCCTTCTACATGCTCCTTTGCCATTCTTGGACCTTCTTGGGCCTTCTAAACTTCACATGTGTGATTCTCTCTCTCATCTTCTCCCTTTGTTGAGATTTTGGACTGGTTTTTCAGCCTCCTTCAGCTGAATTCCGTTTTTCTTCATAACTCCTCACCCGTTTGGATTCCTCGACTCCCGTTTGGATTATGCTTTTCCCTCCGTGCGTTTGGTAGACCGGGCAGAGCTGAGCACTTCTTTTGCTGGTCGAATTTGCAAAAGTGGCTTTTTCTGGACCTTTTTGCTTCTACCGCCTCCTGGGCCTCTCCTCTTGCAAAGCTACAGCTTTCTGTTGAATTTCGAGTGGTCCCACGCGCTGGTTGACTGGTTTTTCTGAGTTTTGGAGGACTTTCTGGCGATGAAACTTCTCCAAAACCTTCTCAATGCATTCCTCTCTGAAGCACGCTTCTTTTGAGCCCAAGAACTCCCACTTCTTCGCAACAGAAGTGCTTCTTTTCGCATTTTCAGTGGAATTCTTGCTGGTCGGCTCTTGTAAATGCTCTTTCTTCATGCCTTTGCACTCCTCTTTGGCTGAGAATGCAATTGGGCATTGGCTACTATGTCCTCTTGGCGATTGAGGACTTGGTTCGAGTTTCCAGGGCTTGGTGAGTTGTGATTTTGCTACTGCAATTTCTTTTTGCCATAAGCTATTGGTTGGCCTCGTGTGCTGCCTCTTTCTTGGCTCATAGGTGCCCAGGCAGTGCTACATGAGTCATTCTTTGGTTGGGTACTTTGCTGATTTTATTTTGGAGCTTTGAAAAGCTTTGTGAATGCCATCTGGAAACCACTCAAAGAGAGTACAGCTGGGGTGCAGTGTGATTGCATCTGGACAGCCAATGGAATTGCACTCGGAAAAGAGAATGCCTTTGGATTGAGCCTATGGGTTAAGTGCACTTATGTGATGGTGTTCTATGCTTGAAAGCCTTGATCCAAGAAAAGAGACAGGTCAGATGATGATAAGAATGGTGATAAACAGGCTGATCGGAAGGGTAGAAGGCCTAAACCCTCCGCAGGACTTCTTCCAGATGTGATTGGGAGTTTGCCACATGCACATGATGATGAGGAAATGAAATAGACTGAGATGTGCAGAGCATGGGGAAAAATCAGAAATCAGAATTGTTTGTTTTTCTTTGATTCTGGGGCAAAGGCGAATTTCATAACTCCTGATATGGCAGGAAGGCTTGCCATCAAGCCTGAGGAAATGGGGCCATCCGGCATGTGTGATATGGCCAACCCTGAACTCAACACACCTGTCACTCCTATCATTGGCAAGTTGAGGATGCATATCCAGGGATATCAGGATGCAGAGGACTTCTATATTATGCCTTTGCTAGAGTGTGATGCTTTGCTTGGGATGCCTTGGATGTACAGGGTGGGGGCTGATGTGCAGATGAGAAACAAGAAGATTTCTTTAACTCATAGAGGCAAAAATCATGTACTTGATGTAAAGTTGAAAGGGGAGTCCATCCATGTAGTTTCAGCTTCTTGTATTTCCAATGTAATAAAGCGTCATATTTCAGCGTACTTGATTTTTGTCAAAGAGGACAGGCAACCAGTTCAGGAAGGCTCTACTCTTTCTGCTTTAGATAGAGAAAGGGCTGCTTTTGGCCTAAACTGCTTGTAACACCAGAGGCGACCATGCATCTGAAGGAATCTATCTCAGAGAGTATAATGCAAATGCTGCTGTGCATTAGACAATTGATCTTAATTGCACTCAACTCAGGACTCAACGCATGTGCCTCTTAGACAACCTAGTCCAAGTGAGGAAAATATCTTAAGGTTTGGTGATTTGTGTGCACAGGGAAATCAGCTCCTAGCAAGTAATGCTCCCACACAGAAAGAGCATGAGCCACAACCAACAACTCTTTCTCATATACTTGCAAATTTCTTTCAATATCCTCAATATTCTACTCTCGTAGGCAACAACCCGCCCATTCTGCATGAAATCGTGTTAGAATTATTATCATATTCTAGGCAGTGGCCAATGTATTGTAATAAGTAGGTTAGGGGCACTTTTCCCTCATTGAGATTTCCCCCCCTAAACACAGTCTAATCCCTAACTATGGTTAGTGGATAGGATAGGGTTTTGTCACCGGTACTGCCTGCCCGTACCGCTATATTTTCACCATTCCAACTTGCAGCACCTCCCGCAAGCACTCCGAACAGCGTCGCGTCGCCATCCGTACAGCGTAGGGATTTCGTACAGTCAACGCCCTGCCATTGTCCCTACAAATGTATGGATCCATACCAGTTGTCGTACTAGATTTCATACTTGCACACTGCCATCCCGTATAGCTCCCGTCAGCTCGTCCGTACATCAACACAGTACATTTCTATACAGTTGTACGGATTTCGTCCGGACAGGCCATACAACTGTACTTAGCCGTACTTACAATCTAGTACTGTCAGTTTCGTACAGTTTGGAGGTGTCAGAACTTTGAGCAGCTTTTTCTTTGCAGGTGGACTTCAGAAGGTGCATTCTTGCAGGGTCAATTTGCAGGCATTTGTGCATTGAGCCATTGTTTGGCTGTGGATTCAAGCTGGCATTTCTTTGTAGCAGGTGGAAAATTGGGGCTTCTGTAGGAGACCTGAAATTTGAGTGACATTTGGGGCTTCTGGTGAATTTGCCCCAATTTCAGCTCAATTTCAGCCCAAAATTTGGGGCTTTTGGTTTTGAACTACAATTTCAGGCATTTTTGGGGCTTTCAGTTAATTTGCCCTCTTTTGGATGCAATTTCCTTGAAGAAATTATGACTTTTGGCATTCGGATGCAATTTGGCAGTTGAAAGACCATTTGGGAGATTTGCAAGCAGATTTGGACTTAGTGTGAGTCAAATTGCAAGCAGTTCTTCTCTGAGACTCTTACAAGGTTGAGGTGGCACTTTCAGCCTCAACCTTGGTTGTTTTCCACCTCATTTTGAGGGGGTTTATTTATCGTCATGGTTACATGATGTAGTCCGCTTTGAGCTTGCTCTCGTGGGTTTTTTCTCTTACTTTATAGAAGTCTCTTTCTTGAAAAAAAAAAAATTACAGACTTTTGCCACTTTTTGCAGATTTTCTTTACAGATTTTTGGGCATTTGCAGAGCATTGTGGTGCATTTCAAGCCTTTGATAGGCTATGACAGTAATTGTCACTCTGGGCAGATTTTCTTTGCCAGACTCTGGTTGTGCATTTTATATCCCAGGAAGGGATTTTACTTGTCTAGTTTGCTGTGTTTTTTGAGTTTGTTTGGCAAAAATGGCTTAGAACAGCCCCAATCAGGTGCTTGGAGTCCTCACACAGGAGGACAAGTTGGATGGCACCAACTACTCCTTGTGGAGTTTTATGGTTCACATCATCTTGGTTGGCAGACATCTTTGGGATTATGTCAATGGAGATGAAGCAAGGCCATATTCTGTGGCTACACCTCTCACTCCTACAGCTGGAGGCAGGGGTAGAGGTCAAAATGCAGCAAAAGTAATTGGAGCAGCTGTTGCTCCAGCAGTTCCCACAGCAGAGCAAAAAAGATGGGATTCTAGGGATGCACAAGCTCTATCTGTGATTTCTCTTTCTGTCAAGAGGTTCATTATTCCTCACATTCGGTCATGCAAGACCTCAAAGGTAGCTTGGGAGATTTTGGAGAGTATGTTTGCAGCAAGAAATGATGCCAGAGTTTCCTTCCTGAAGAGAGAGCTATCTCATACGCATATGGATGAGGGAGATTCAATGAATGCTCACCTCACAAAGCTTCAGGATTTGAGGGAGCAGTTGCTGAATATAGATGAAATTATTCCGGATTCAGAGATGATTACCACCACTCTGAATTCTCTTCCTGAGTCCTATCTTGGTTTCCACACCTCGCTGAATTTGTCATTGAGGGGGGCAGCAATCCTCTCTCTTTTCACGAGTTAGTAAGGACTTCTGTTGTAGGAAGAGCAGACAAGAAGAAATATGGCAACACGGTCTGGCGAGCATGCCATGCTTTCTAAGTTTAAGCCCAAAGGAAAAGGGCAGCAAAAGCAACATGCCAATCAGCCCGCACATCAGCATAAAGCTGATTCAGGGCAGCCTCTTATAAGGCTAAGGGTGATGCAGATAAGCCTAAAAAGAAGGGCATTTGTCACTCAGTTATGGCTGTGTCAGATGCATCAACTTCCAATGCACATGATGGAGGGGATGTTACTGTCAACTTTTTGGAAGAGCACTATGCCTTTTTGTCTTGCATTTCAGTTTTTTCAGTGGATAGTTCAGATACTACAGCCACTATTGAGGATGATCCATATGCTTTCTTGACTTGCAGTTATGACCCTTCAAAGGATGCATGCTCTCTCAGTGTCAATGAGACATTGAATACTTGGTGTTTTAATAGTGGTGCTTCTAAACATGTCACGAGGACGTGAAAAGTGATGTAAAATATCTTCATAACTCAAACCACGCTTAACCCAAGGTTAACCATGGTTAACTGTTGTAATGGTTTGGCCGTGAGGGATTGGCTAGAGGAAGTGTACACTTCCTAGAAGTTCCTAAGGACAAAGTCTAGGTGCACCACTAGGTCCTAGGGGTAAGGCAAAGGCTTTAAAAGAGGGGTCTAAAAGTTGGGCCCAAGGACAATTAACGTTGTCCTTGGTATGGGGGTTAGCACTTTAATGAAGGGGCAAATGGCGAGGAGATGCCATTTGTCATGCATGTGTATGCATGCCCTTCCCCCACCTTCCATCTCTCTCCCCTCACTCTCCCAGAGGTGTTGGACGTTTTTAGTTGTTCTTGTGCAGTTTTTGAGCCGTTTGAGCTGTTTCAAGCCTGTTTTCAGCCGTTTTAACTCTCTTTTGGCTGTTCCAAGGCTAGTACGCACTTCTAGGAACTGCCAGAAGTCATTTTGAACTTTCTGAAAATTTTCATACGGGCTGTACGGAATGCGTACGGACGTGTTCAACTGCCTCCAGTAGGTGCCCGGGGTTGTCTTTTGCTGTGCTGAACCTTTGTGCACATGTTTTTGGCTGCGTTGTGGCTTCTAGAGCTGTTTTGGACCAGTGCAGGCTGTGGAGGAACTTTCCCTGCTGCTTTTGGCACCTCCTCTTAGGAGGACTCATGCACAGATCCCGAGGCAATCATTTCGGGACAGATTTGTGAACTATCTTTCCTCTACAGCTCTTTCTTGTTCACCCTCCGCTCTCTACCTTCATTTCTCTCTTCTCCTGATTGCTAGAAGACACCTGTACCCTGCAAGGAGCCTGGACAGAGGATAGGTGCGAGGAAGGAGCTCGCCCCCTTTGCCACAGACAGCGGGAGTTGGTTACAGGTTCGGTTTTTCCTTGTTCTTTCTTACTTTGCGGCTTTTTGCAGTGCATGCGTGTTGTGTGCAGTCCTTTCAGGACTCCAACATGTTCTAGGAAGCACCCAAAGGCAAGGGTGATCCTATGGAAGGCCTAAGGACAGTGTGGATGCATGTGATAGCCTTGAGGCTGCCTTGAGCTCAGTTTGCCAGTGGTTTGGATGCCTGAATGCCTCTAAGTTGTGTCAAATCAGAAGTGAATGCCTGAGTATGCCTTGCCAGTGGGAATTCTAGTGGTGCACTGGGATTAGATGCCTTGAAGACAAGTAGAGGATTTGTAGAGAGGAACAGTGCAGGGTTGAACCGAAAGCGGGTAATGCCAATAACTTCCATTTAGTCAATCAGGGACAGCAAGCCCTTCCTCAGCCCACGATGCATCTAGGATATTTCGGAGGGGGATCAGATTTTCAGGCAATTGTGGCACCATCCGCAGAGGCACCCGGAATGCCAGGTAGCTTTATGGACAGCCGGGAATGCAGAATTTCCAGCAACCTATGATGGGTGGAATGCCCCTTGCAAATGCCAATATGATGTACTCAAACATTGGGATGCAGCCTGGAATGCAAACAGGAATGCTTGGGACAATGGGCAATACTTGGAATATGCCACAGATGCAGGGAGTGGGACCTGGAATGCCAAACCCCAACATGGGTATAGTTGGAATGGTTCAGAATGCGGGAGCAGTGATGCCCCCACCGTTTTTACAGGTCTGATGAGGAAAAGCAAATTCTCTATGATGCCAGCAAGTGTTATATTTGCAAGGAGGAAGGCCACAGGGCTTTTGAATGCCCACATAAGAAGCGGAAGTTCCCAAGGCCAGAAGACCACACGATAGATATAATCCCTAGTAGCAGTCCTCCTAACCGACCTCCTTACAGGGTCAGTGCAGCCCAGCAAGAGGAAATTATGAACCAGGTCAAGGACCTGCTGGAGAAGGGGCTGATTCAGCCCAGCTCTTCACCTTACTGCTCACCAGTGCTCTTGGTCCAGAAGAAGGATGGATCCTGGCGGATGTGCATTTGACTATAGAGCCCTCAATAAGATTACCATTAAGAACAGATTCCCTATACCTCGGATAGATGATATTTTGGATAGGTTACAAGGGTTTGGAATGTTCAGCTGCATTGGTCTGAAGAGTGGTTATCACCAGATCAGAATTCAGCCAGAGGATGTTCACAAAACAGCATTTCGTACCACATTTGGTCTGTACGAGTTTCTTGTCATGCCATTTGGGTTAACTAATGCACCTGCCACCTTCAACAGAATGATGGACAGGATTTTTAGAGAGCACCAAACCTTTGTTGGCACTTTCTTCAATGATATCATTGTGTTCTCTTAGGATGAGGCTGAACATAGGAAGCACCTAGCAATTGTTCTCGAGGAGCTACGGAAGCATAAGCTGCTTGTCAATGCCAAGAAAAGTGAATTCTTCATGCATGAGATCCATTTTCGCGGGCACATTGTTTCCAAGGATGGAGTTAGGATGGACCTTGCCAAGGTAGAGGCCATCAAGAATTGGCCACACCTGAAGAACATCCATGAAGTACGTAGCTTTCTAGGCTTGTGCTCGTACTGCTGGAGGTTCATTCGGTATTTTGCAGAGATTGCATCTCCTTTACACGCCTTACAGAAGAAAGGGGTCACTTTCAGATGGGGTCCCAAAGAAATTGCAGCTTTTGACCTACTAAAGGAGCGACTCTGCTCAGATCCTGTGATTATTTTGCCAGGTCTTCACAAACCCTTCGCTGTCCAAGAAGATGCATGTGGGAACAGCGTAGGAGGGGTACTTACGCAAGATGGAAGAGTCGTGGCATACGAGAGTAGAGTGCTCCAGGATGCTGAAATGAATTTTGGCATCTATGAGAAAGAGATGTTGGTTGTCATACATGCTCTTTCGACCTGGAAGGTGCTGATTTTTATGACCGATCATTAATCACTGCGGTACTTTCTCATTCAGAGAAAGTTGTCTTAGAAGCATATGAGGTAGGCAAATTTTCTTTCTATGTTTCATTTTCAGATTGTACATGTGCCTGGGAAGAAGAATGTTGTTGTAGATGCACTGTCACGCAAGCCCACTCCAGATGCAGTGTCTGTTAAGCCACAAGTTTCAAGAGTGACCATTGCATATCATGATGAGCTTGATGCCATGAAGGATCAATATGCCAATGATGCTGATTTTTCATGGATTTATGATCAGTTGGTTGATGGACAGAGGCATGAGTACTATACTCTCAAAGAGGGATTTCTGATGATGCATGGCAGAGTGTGTCACGAAACATTTGAGGCCCAAAGTGTTGACAGAGAGTCATGCTCCACCCTATGCAGGACACAGAGGCATTGATGCCACCATCAAAGCTGTGGAGCACTATTTCTTTTGGCCATCATTGAGGAAAGATGTCGAGGCATATGTAAGGACATGCATCACCTGCCAAAAGGTGAAATATGACAGGCAGAAGCCGGCTGGACTGCTGCAGCCTCTACCTATTCCCGATCGACCTTGGCAGAGCATTGCCATGGATTTTATCTTTGATCTTCCTCGTACACCATCTGGACATGATGGGATGTGGACCATTATTTGCAGATTCAGCAGGTAGGCCCACTTCATTCCCGTCAGAAAGAAAATTACAGCAGACCAGATGGCGAGACTTTTTATGTCTCATGTGTTTAAACATCACGCGATGCTTCAATCAATTGTCAGTGATAGAGACCCGTGGATGATAAGTCTTTTTTGGAGAGGTATCTTTGAGAATATGGGTAACACGCTGAATTTCTCATCCTCTTTCCATCTTGAATCTGATGGGCAGTCCGAAGAAGCCAATTCCACTGCCCTTGATCTTCTCAAATGCTATGATTCGGATGAGCAATCGAAATGGGAGTAAATTTTGCCACTTCTTGAATTCGCGTACAACAACACTGTACACTCATCCACGGGGAAAGCCCCCTTTGAAATTGTGGCAGGAGAACGGAAGGTACCTCCCATTCTGCATATGGAAGAGAAGATTTTTGAAGCGGACAGATTTGTGGAAAGTTTGGATGTTGCTTACCATAAGGTCAAAACAGCCCTCCAGAAAAGCCAAGAGAAGCACAAACGGGCAGCCGATAAGCATCGCCGTGAGTTGCTCTTGAAAGAGGGCAATTGGGTGCTGCTGCATTTTCAAAAAGCACGACTCAGGAAGATGAAAGGCAAGACGAAGTGTACACAAAGCCAAAGATGCGGTATTATGGTCCTTTTCAGATTTTTGTACGCATTAATGATGTAGCTTATAGGCTGAAGCTACCTGCCACTTGGACCATACACAATGCCTTTCATGTGAGTTTATTGAAGCCTTTCCAGGGTGATGTGCCTGTTGACCTGCTGCATGAGGATCAGCCCGAGGTGGAAGAGTTGGATGAAATCTTGGTTCCGGAATAGATTTTGGCACATATGGAAGAAAAGTGAAAGGTAGAGTTTTCCGTCGCTACCTAGTGAAGTTCAGGAATTATCCTGCACTGGATGCGAGGTGGATGGAGGAGGGTGACCTGGCAGACCCACCTCAGATTTTGCAGCTCTACCTCGACGCGTTTCAGCTTGCGGCAACTACGGTACAAGCTCCTACAGGTTCAGCAGAGCAGAGATCTGGAGCATTGCCTGGTGCTAAAGAGGAGGGTAGCACCTCCCCTTCCTTGATTCAGACTGCTCATATATCTAGAGATCGCTTGGTGGCATCGATTGTCTCACCTGACATAGAGGATGCATTCATGTATGGATGGACTCTTGAGCTCTCCTAGCCCATATTATCATTGCAGGTTGTATTTTACAGATGATGTATATTCTGGTAAGGGCTATTTTTGCCTTTTTCAGCAGCAACCTAGGTAGTTTGCTGTTTTAAGAGGAGGGTATGTCACGAGGACGTGAAAAGTGATATAAAGTATCTTCGTAACTCAACCTACGCTTAACCCAAGGTTAACCATGGTTAAGTGTTATAATGGTTTGGCTGTGAGGGACTGGCTTGAGGAAGTGCACACTTCCTAGAAGTTCTTAAGGGCAAAGTCTAGGTGCACCACTAGGTCCTAGGGGCAAGGCAAAGGCTTTAAAAGAGGGGTCTAAAAGTTGGGCCCAAGGACAACCAACGTTGTCCTTGGTATGGGGGTTAGGACTTTAATGAAGGGGCAAATGGCAAGGAGGAGATGCCATTTGTCATGCATGTGTATGCATGCCCTTCCCCCACCTTCCATCTCTCTCCTCTCACTCTCCCAGAGGTGTTGGACGTTTTCAGTTATTCTTGTGCAGTTTTTGAGCTGTTTGAGCTGTTTCAAGCATGTTTTTAGCCGTTTTAACCCTGTTTTGACTTTTCCAAGGCTAGTACGCACTTCTAGGAAGTGTCAAAAGTCATTTTTGAACTTTTGGAAAATTTTCGTATGGATTGTACGGACGTTCGTACGGACGTGTTCAGCTGTCTCTAGTAGGTGCCTGGGGTTGTCTTTTGCTATGCTGGACCTTTGTGCACATGTTTTTGGCTGCGTGGTGGCTTCTAGAGCTGCTTTGGACCAGTGCAGGCTACAGGAGGAACTTTCCCTGCTGCTTTTCGCATCTTCTTAGGAAGACTTAGGCACAGATCCCAAGGCAATCATTTCGGGACAGATCAGTGAACCATCTTTCCTCTACATCTCTTTCTTGTTCATTCAGTGTCCTCTCTCAATAGAGGAAGATTTCAGGTTATATTCGATGATGCTAAGTGTGCAGTTAGAGACAAAGAGAATGACTATGCTTTGATGTTGTCTGACACTTTGTTTTCAGCTTGACATATATGAGAAAAGATCCGATCTTGCACTTTCAGTGAGCACTCCCACTGTTGCAATGCAGAATGCGGAGTTATGGCATGATGGGCACATGAGCTATGGCAACTTAATGACACTTCAGAAGCATGCTATGGTTGATGCATTGCGTCCTTTGGAGTCACCTCCTCCTCATGCATGTGAGGGTTGCATCCTTGGCAAGATGTATAGATTTTCTTGTAAGAAGGATGGTGCAGTAAGAGCTACTCGAAAATTACAGCTCATACACAGTGATGCTTGCGGTTCCATGAGGACACCTGCTTTTGGTGGTTATCTCTATTATGTTACATTCATAAATGACTTCACCAATTATACTTGGGTCTATGGTCTTAAGGCAAAATCAGAAGTGTTTATGCATTTCAAACACTTTGTGACTATGGTTGAGAATGAGACAGGACTCAAGGTGCAGACACTTCGCACAAATAGAGGGGGGGAGTATATGTCTCATGAGTTTGAGGCATTTTTGAAGGAGAAAGCCATCACGCATCAGCTTACAGTGAGGCTTACACCTCAGCAAAATTGCAAAGCTGAGCGCAAGAATCGCACTCTTATGGAGATGGATAGATGCATGCTTACTAGTAAAAAGTTACCTCATAGATTTTGGCTCGAAGGCCTCATGTCTGCAAATTATGTTTTGAATTGAGCTCCCACAAAGGCTTTGAAGACAATCACTCCCTATGAGGCATGGCATGGGAGAAAGCCTTTAGTGGATCACTTCAGAGTTTTTGGTTGTGTTGCATATGCCCACGTGCTTGTGGAGTTTCGACATAAGTTGTCAGATAAGGCACTTAAATGCATTTTTGTTGGGTATAGTTCACAAAGCAAAGGCTATCGTCTCTACAATCTTGCTTCACGCAAGATTTTTGTGAGTAGAGATGTTATATTTTCAGAGAATTCAGCACATACACCTATTGATTTTACTATTCCAGCTTCTTCAGATGATGTTTTTGAGGGGATGCTTCCTATAGCATTTGGTTCAGCCACAGGCTGATTTTGTACCTCCACAGGGTGTGGATGAAGTTGTCAGGCAAGAGATTCAAGAGATACACGCAGCCAAAACTATTCCGAATTGGTTGCTACAGACTCTCAGGGAGAGTAGCCTTGAGGCACCATTGCCTGGCAAGACTCGTAGTGCAGTAAGGCACGTAGGGGTTGCTCTTACTGTTGAGACAGCTTATGCAGATAGTCTTCTTAATGAAGAAGAACTTGACTCTTTTGAAGAAGCTAAGGATAATGTGCATTGGATGCATGCTACGCACAATGAATTGCAGTCCATTGAGAAAAATCAGACTTGGGATGTTGTGGATTTGCCACCAAGTAAGCATGCCATTGGTACCAAATGGGTTTTCATAGTGAAAAGGAAGCTAGATGCGTCCATTGACAGGTACAAGGCAAGGCTGGTTGCTAAAGGCTATGCACAAAAGAAGGACATAAGATTATGAGGAGACGTTTGCTCCTACATCTTGGATGACCACCATAAGGTCAGTTATTGCCATGGTTGTAAATTTTTTTTGGAATGTCCATCAGTTGGATAGAAAAACAGCTTTCCTTAATGGGGACTTGCAGGACGAGGTTTATGTCAAACATTCTCCTAGATTTGAACTTTCTGGCGATGCACTACAGGTTTCCAAGTTGAACAAAGCTTTATATGGCCTGAAAGCCTTCAGTGGACCATTTCAGAGTTTTTGGTTGTGTTGCATATGCCCACACGCCTGTGGAGTTTCGACACAAGTTGTCAGATAAGGCACTTAAATGCATTTCTGTGGGATATAGTTCACAAAGCAATGGCTATCGTCTCTACAATCTTGCTACACGCAAGATTCTTGTTAGTAGAGATGTTATATTCTCTGAAAATTCAGCACATACACATGCTAAATTTCAGATTCCAGTTTCTTCAGATGATGTGTTTGAGGGGATGCTTCCTATAGCATTTGGTTCCCCCACTGAAAATCAGAATTTACAGCAACCTCCTCCCGATCCACATGCCCCGATTCAGCCACTGGCTGATTTTGTACCTCCACAGGGTGTGGATGAAGTTGTCAGGCAAGAAATTCAAGAGATACATGCAGCCAAAATAGTCCCGAATTAGTTGCTTCAGACTCTCAAGGAGAGTAGGCTTGGCCCCATTGCCTGGTAGAACTCGTAGTGCAGTAAGGCACGTAGGGGGGGCTCTTTCAGTTGAGACAACTTATGCAGGGACTCTTCTTGATGAAGAGGAGCGTGACTCTTTTGAAGAAGCAAAGGATAATGTGCATTGGATGCATGCCATGCACAATGAGTTGCAGTCCATAGAGAAAAATCAAACTTGGGATGTTGTGGATTAGCCACCAGGTAAGCATGCCATTGGTACGAAGTGGGTTTTCAAGGTAAAAAGGCAGCCAGATGGGTCTATTGACAGGTACAAGGCAAGGTTGGTTGCCAAAGGCTATGCACAGAAGAAGGGCATAGATTATGAGGAGACTTTTGCTCCTACATCCCGGATGACCACCACCATACGGTCAATTATTGCAATGGCTGCAAATTGTGTGTGGAATGTCCATCAGTTGGACATAAAAACAGCTTTCCTTAATGGGGACTTGCAGGAAGAGGTTTATGTCAAGCGACCTCCTGGATTTGAACTTTTTGGCAATACACTTTAGGTTCGCAAGCTTAACAAAGCTTTATATGGGCTGAAACAAACCCCATGTGCATGGTATGACAAGATAGATGCATTCTTGGCAAGTAAGGGATTACACAATAGTCCCACGGAAAGCACGCTCTACATCAAGAAGGATGGGGGGGATATTTTGGTCAATTTTCTTTATGTTGGTTTTATTGCATCAACACTTCCTTTTGTCAACGTTAACTTCTAGTTAAATCTATTTGGTTATTTGCTTGTTTCGCTTTATCTAACCCCCCCTTTTTTTTTTTGGTTTACTCATTACTTCTTAGAAGTTCATTTCAATTTTTGATTAAAGGTATGATTAGTTAATTAGTCTCTTTTGTTATATAAGTTTGGTAATGTATATGTGCTTAATTGACTAGACCTGACATTTTTTTTCCCTGACATATGCTGCTCACGGGATCAAATGAGGATATATTTGCAGATTTCAAAGCTAAGTTGAAAGCTGAATTTGACATGACAGATTTGGGCATATTAAAATTTTATTTGGGGATCCAGTTTATACAAGACAAGCGTGGCATCGTTATGTCTCAATCCAAGTATGTGCAGAAGCTCTTTGATAGGTTCAACATGCATGATTGTAAAAGCCTATAGCAACTTCCATGGAGCTTGGGCCGAAGCTTACTATGTATGATGCAGGTGAATCAGTGGATGCCACACTGTACAGCCAGGCTGTTGGATGCCTCATCTATTTGTGCAATACTAGGCCCGATATTCAGTATGCAGTATCTCAGGTGAGTAGGTATATGCACAGCCCAAAGACAACACATTGGCAAGCTGTAGAATGCATCTTCCGTGATTTGCAAGGCACAAAGTCGTATGGCTTGATGTTTCCCAGGGGGGGTGACTTGCAGATGCATGGTTACAGTGATTCAGATTGGGTTGGAGACTATTATACCAGGCAGTCCACTAGTGGTAATTGTTTCTTTTTGGGTAAAGCTTGCATTTTTTGGCTGAGCAAGAAGCAATCTACAGTGGTTACTTCCTCATGTGAAGCTGAGTACAGGGCAGCTTTTACAGCAGCAGTTGAATGTGTTTGGCTGCGTCGCTTGTTCCCTGATCTTTGTCTCTTATTAAAGGGTCCTTCTCTAATTCTGACTGATAGTCAGAGTGCTATATTAGTGGCAAAGAATCGTGTGTTTCATGCTCGCACGAAGCACATTAACGTTCATTATCATTATGTTAGAGAGAAGTTGCATGCACATTAAGGTGGTTCATTATCATTATGTTAGAGAGAAGTTGCATGCAAGGGAAATCAGTATGATCTATGTGTCAACACATGACAATGTTACAGACATCTTCACCAAAGCACTTCCACGTGAGAAGTTTGAGGCATTTCGCAGTGCCCTAAACTTATCTCCTTTTGGTGATTGATCACTACCTTGTAACACCACATTGGCAATGCAAGGGAGTGTTAGATCTAATATCATATTCTAGGCAGTGGCCAATATATTATAATAAGTAGGCTAGGGGCACTTTTTCCTCATTGAGGTTTTTCCCCTAACCACAATCCAATCCCTAACTATGGTTAGTAGGTAGGATAGGGTTTTGTCACTTAACAAAACCCCTCACTCTTTCTTTGTACTCATTCGTTCTACTCATTCTATTAAGTACACTTACATTTTCTCACTCACTCTTGCTCTCCATTTTGTTCGCAGATTGCACCAATGCTGTTGCCATATACATCATTGGGGATAACAAAAGCCTGACCAACATTGTCACCAAGTTGTAAATATTCCATAGTCAAAGCATAAATTGACTATTTATTGATCATAATTAACGAGTTCTTCATTTATTTAATTATGTTGAAAGAGTTACTTTCATTTGGTCAAAGTCTTGACTTTGGTCAAAGATACTTAACCTCGGTTAAGTAAGCCTAACCCCAGTTAGGAATATCTAGCTTCGGCCAAGATGGTTAACCAAGGAACTAAAGCACTAACTTCGGTCAGAGGTTGTTGACTTCGGTCAACGAAACTTGGCTCACGCCAAGAAGGTTAACCTCGTTAACCAAGGTGTGCCAACTTCGGTTGGAGAGACTTGGCCATAATTAAGGCGCTCTGATTGATAGTCACGCCCCTTAATCACGACCAAGAGGGCTGACCTCGATCGACCAAGAATTGTGTTCTATGTTTTGTTAACATGTTTGCTTGGTAGGGACGCCCACATTGACTAGGATTAGTCTATAGATCATTATTTACACGCAAGGCGCTAACCTTTAATGGGTGCCATGGTTGTGCGCTTTAGTTTATTAATTGTAGGTACCAAGCGGGGTTGAGAACCCAAGCGCCTTGGAGCTCTATGTGCAGCTAGGAGGTGTCTGTGTGACCCAGGGGCTACGAAGACCCTAGAGTGTTTTGCCATTTGTGGCATGTAACTATAGTTTAGTTGATTATTTTGACAAATGGCATGTTGCCTAATCAATGAGCTTTGAGCTCTTCTAAAACTCTTCACGTTTTTGGAATTCTTGTAACAAAAGCTCTACGCTGAATTCTGTGTATTCAGAATCTTTCAAGTAATAAAGGCCTTCGGGGAAGTCCAGCCCGATTATTTGTCTTGGGCCCTAGTGCTGTGTGTGAGAGAGAGAGAGAGAGTGTGTGTGTGACTTGAGAGCAAATGATTTACTACACAACCAGCTTAAACAGGTAGTAATCGACGTTGATCAAGTAGTTTTGGGTTTCAATTGGTATTAGAGCTGTGATTCATAGTTTTTCCAAGCTATGACGATCGAGGTGTTAGAGCTTTGAGACCACACTTCACTTCTACTTTTGAACTTTATACCTTGTTTCTAGTGTTTGGGAGGAGCACTCAACTGTCCCTTTTTGCATTTTACATAGTCTTATACTGCATCTTATGTGCCATTTGGGTCACTTTAAGATGATAACTGAGTCCAACCCTCCACCATCACCTCTCCCTCCCCACCTTTGTGTGCCTTTTTTTAACCTTTGAAGAAAATTTCTCGACTTGCAAGGTCTGATATATTCTAGCCCTGTTAAAGTATTGTTAAATGATTTTGATGTTTTTTTGGGGTTAAATCACCTAGATTGGTATGTGGATACAACTCCACCTTTTTGGTTTGTGTCTGAAGTGACTCCTATTGGGATGCTCATGGGTTTAGATGTGCCTTCCTCTGTCATCTGTGGAGCTGAATATGTGACAGTAGGAGACCTTGACAGACCTGTTATCTATTGGCTGGTCTTCCCACAATGATATTCTTGGACACATGGCTGCTCATGATAGCAGCTTAAAGAGTCTGCAACTGCTGTGATGTATCTGATTTGAAGGCAGCGACAATTTTTATGTTGTTAAATAGTGCATTTCTTGAAAGCTATGACTTACTAGTTTTGATTTCTGTGACCTTGCACTTGGGTCATGGCATAAGCTGAAGTCAGGGTCTCTCAACATTCATGTGTAGGTGCCATGTCATGGAGGTAGAGTCGTTCGAGAATGAAGAGGTTGCAAAGCTTTTAAATGATTGGTTTGTAAGTATAAAGGTGAGTTGTACCAAAGTTTCAAGCCGATTGGATCTAATGCAAGTAGCACGGATCAAATTTCTGTGTAGATCTAGTGCAAGTAATATGGATTAAATTTCTTTGTGGAAGATTTGTTTTCACTTCTACGCTCAATGCTTAGGTAGGATTGGGAAGTGGATAGTTTAGCTATGAAGCTTAAAATGATGACCGTTCATTTCATGTAACAATTATCAGTCTCAAAAACTTTTTAAAGAACTGCAATTCTGTCCAATGGATTCAAAACTAAATGTTGTCTATCATTTTTTTAAACTTGAAAAGTGGAGGAGTTTGCAAGGCAACTCCAAGTTCTTAGGATCTCTACAAAATGCCTTATGTGTGCTTTTACTCTCTAGACATAGAATTTCTTTGTTCTCCTCCTTTCTTCTCGCTAGTAGATGGATCATGATCCAAGGGAAAAGCTATAATAAGCAGTGATATAGGGGTTAAGCAAGGCTGTCTCCTCTCACCAAAACTTTTTGGCCTCTTTATTGATGATTTGGAAGAGTGGATGAGAATACAAGAAAGGATGTGCAGATTGCTGGTACACTTTGCTAATGCTTATCTACGCAGACCACGTCGATGTGGTATTCTTTGCAAAATGCAAGGAATGCCAAGGATAACTCACAGCCTCACGGGATCGCCAAAGATCAGCGCCAAACTCTAAAATTGCGACAGAAAATGGCATTTTCTGTTGCCCTTTCAGACCCCGCCCTGGGCTTTTGTCTTGGGTTCGTCTCTGTTGTACATGGGGAGCTTTCCAGCTCCACCCCATCCCACAAGTAGTGTTGCTTACCCAAGACTGTACAAGGGCCAAGAACATTGCCTATCTAATTCCCCAAGATCTATTGGGACATGCTTTTCTCAAAGCCTGTCTTCCAGAGGCAGCATTCCACTCTTGACCAGATCTTTAACCTAGGGGGGGTCATCGAGGACACGAGATTGAAATCAAAGAAAGTCTATGCTTTGCTTTGTAGACTTTCGGAAGGCGTTTGGCATAGTCCCACAAGTACGAATGATTAGGAGACTCCAAGAGTTGCAGGTCCAAGGAGACATGATTTGGGGGGTGATGAGTCTATATGAGTTATTTAAAGGGAGAGTACATGCCCCTAGAGGCTTGTCAGAGTGGATTGAGAGCACGATCGGAGTGAAGCAAGGATGCCTTCTTTCACTGACACTCTTGGGCTTTATAGTGATCAGATCACGACTGTTATTGACCGCCTAGGAGGGAGGGATCCTTGCTTGATGATCTAATGACACAGATGCTGCTGTACGTGGATGGCATAGTCTCACAACGGCAAGCCTAGAGAGACATCTAGAGGCCCTAGAGGTGTTTTGCAGGGACCTACTTCAGCTCTACACATTGCGGACTTGGAGGGGGACCTGGAGTTCCCCATCAAGATTCCGTTCTATCATGACCATTTCATGAGAGTATCAGAGGGCAGGGTGATTATCAAACCTTAGTATCTAGACGGCAGAGGGATCTTATACACATCGAGGATTGCCATCATACATATATGGGTCTCGTCCCATTAGTTAAGGATTGAGTCAGGGAGAGCCACATGCACGCTTAGGGAGCAGAGGATATGTAGGCAATGTACACTAGCAGAGGTAGAGACAAGGAGCACTTCCTATGCACAACCTAGCATACTATAAGATCTGAGGGTGGTACCACTTGTCTCTTTTAGGAGGTACACGGTTTTGGGCCACTCTCTCGGTTGATCCACTTTCATGATCATGTTTGTGTTGGCCTCTATTTGATGGGGATGTGGCGACACAAAGAGACTTTACTGCAGTAGATTAGGTTTTAGGAGGTGACAGTGTCACAGGAGGTTGACTGTGCGCAATGACATGTCACCGACTTTTATGCTTTCGAGTCAGCCCTAGGACATAGTGGTGTGGATGAGGAGACAGCAAGTAGTGGTGGAGCCAAGTACTGAGAGACAGGAACAATATGTGGAGGCGGAGACAGCAAGTAGTGGTTGAGCTAGAACAATATGGATTAGCAGGAAGAGACATCAAGTAGTGGTGGAGCCAAGTACTCAGAGACCACACATGATGCAGAGGTTGACAAGAGCACATGCATGACACGTCCCAGCACTCCTGAAACCTCTGATCTGCAAGCAAACACAAGAACACACACAATGTGAGGAAACTGAGCAGGCTGCTCACCACCCAACCATGACATCTACGGGATGTGATCGCGAATCAGGAGATGTCTCCTCCGAGCCACAAGCTGAGCTACTGGCACGAACTCCCAACCAGATCCTAACCAGCCTGGTGTTACATACCACCAAGTGGCGCTGTGAAGCCTGGGATCTACTGCTGGGCCTTGGGCTACGCTAAGATGCAGGCGCGCGTCCGCGACTCAATCCAGGATTAGACCTAGCACCTGGGAACGAGACTTGCTCCCATCGGCTCCTTGAGAACTGAACCTCTGGACCCCTTATATAGACTCAGGCCCCAAGCGCCAAAAATAGCGAAGACCTCTAATTGGTTTGTACCCTTGCCAGTCAACCCAAGAATCAAGCCTGCCTAGCTCTAAGCCTCCCCAGGCTACCTGAGCTAGTCTTGGATACCAATCCGTGCACATGACATACTTCCTCTCCTCTAAGAACTCACTCTTGAGTTCGCTAAAAAACCCGGGAATGTCCTTTGGAGGTTTTGTAATGTCTCCCATGTTGCATCCTCCTCAACACGATCTTTCCACTTGATCTTGTATTCCGTGATAGTTCTATTACGAATCTGTCTTTCACGAAATTCAAGAATACACTCAGGTTCGTGTGGAATAAAAGTCAAATCTGCAACTTCTATTATTTCTTGAGGAGAAACAAGTTGATCATCTGCACCCAATACTTCTTTTAGTCTACTGACATGAAAGACTGGATGTACTTTAACATTAGGAGGCAATTCTAGTCGATATGCAACTGGTCCAATTCTTTTAATAACCTTGAACGGACCACAATATCTGGGGGATAACTTCGGAACCAAACCAGTACTTAGGCTCTTGGATTCCTTGGGAATTCGCAAATATACCATGGTTCCTTCAGAGAACTCTCTAGGTGAACGATGTCTATTAGCATAAAATCTGTCCCGATCTTGGGCACTTGTAATAGACTCCTTGGCAAACTGCAACATTTCCTGCATATCTAGCAGGAAGGTCTTTGCAGCATCATTTTGGATTCCCTTTAACCCAACCATAACTGGTGACTTAGGTTGAAACCCGTACATAAGCATAAAAGGACTGTAACTAGTACTCGAATGCTTTACACTGTTATAAGCAAATTCTATCATAGGTAGATAATCTTCCCATGAAGACTGTCTCTTAGAAACATATGCTCAAAGCATATCTTCAACCAATTGGTTGACCTTCTCTGTATTGCCATCGGATTGTGCATGATCTGAGGAACTCATACTTAGAGTAGTTTCTAACTTCTCAAAATTAAGTGTCCAAAAGTTACTTGTAAACTTTGAGTCCCTATCACTGACTATGTCAGAGGGTAAACCATACAGCTTAAACAAGTGGTCCACAAACTCATGAGCCAGCTGAACAGCTGAAATAGTTGTTCTATTAGGTAAGAATCTAGCCATTTTTGTCAGACGGTCGACTATGACCCAAATGGAGTCATGACCCTTGCGCGTTCGAGGCAAACCAGTAATAAAATCCATGGAAATACTTTCCCATTTATTACATGGAATCTGCAATGGCTGTAATAAACCCGTGCTTCTAAGGCGTTCTGCCTTAGTAACCTGACAAACCCGGGAACCTACCACATAGTTTTCAATAAATGCAGGCATTTTAGGCCAATAAAAGGTATGCTTCACAAGAGACAGAGTCCGATGTAGACCCGGATGTCCAGCACTAGGAGCATCATGACACTCCCAGAGAATCTTGGATTGAAGTTCCAGAACATTTGGCACACAAATCTTTCCATTCCGGAACAGCAAGCCGTTCCTAATCATCCACTGACCTCCCGCCACTTGTACCATAGGGGGCACAATCCCTGAGTCTTGGTCAACCATGGAGCTCGCATCCTGGACTCGCATCCTGGACTTTCTGCCAATAAGAACTGAAATGACTATCAATTGCACAAAGCCCTATGAAGGATTGAAATAGATCTGAGGATATTTCCGTAAATGACATAGCATTTACAAACTTGACTCGACTTAAGGCATCCACCACACTATTTAACGAACCCTTGCAATAATCAAAATCTTGCATTAGTTCTATCCATCTAGCTTTCCGTCCCCTCAAGTCAGACCCATCACACACATACTTGATTGACTGATGATCGGTCAGTACAAGAAACTTTGAACCATACAAGTAGTGTCTCCAAACCTTAAGGGCATACACTACTGCATAGAGTTCTTTTTCTAGTCTAGGCCAACGATATTGGGTGTCGTCTAGCTTCTTACTCTCAAAAGCTACAGGTCTGCCCTCTTGGAATAGAGCTGCCCTAATCGCAAAATCACTCGCATCGGCCTCTAAAACATAAGGCCGGGTAGGATCGGGTAATGCAAGAACGGGTGCTTCCTTGATAGTTAACTTCAAGGTTTCAAAAGCCTTGTTCAATGCATCATTCCAAGAGATCGGTTGGGTAGACCTGCGTCCACGACCTTTCAATATGTTAGTCAGGGGTGCCGTGATGTGTGAATAATCATGCACAGACTTCCGTAGAAATACCGTAAATCCTAGGAAAGAACGAAGTTGTTTCACAGTCTGAGGGATAGGCCATTCTAAAACCTTCTGGATACGATCCAGATAAATGCTAATAACTTCAGAAGAAATCTTGTGTCCTAAGTAAATGATCTCCTTCATAAAAAAGTCACATTTATTCATCTTGGCATAGAGCTTATGCTGTCTTAGAATAACTAAGACAATCCGGAGGTGTCCTATGTGATCCTCTAGCGTTCGGCTATATACCAAGATGTCATCTAAGAACACTACAACGAATTTGCCCAGAAAATCTTGGAACGAATCGTTCATCATTTGCTGGAAGGTGGCAGGAGCATTGGTCAAACCAAAAGCTAATACAAGAAACTCGTAGTGGCCATACCTAGTTCGGAATGCGGTTCTATCTATGTGTTTAGCATAGATACGGATTTGGTGATAACCCGTTCGCAAATCAATCTTAGTGAAATACTTCGCTCTGGCCAAACGGTCTATTAGATCATCGGAACGAGGTAGAGGGTATCGATTCTTAATTGTCACTTTATTCAATCGTTTATAATCTATACACATTCTCCATGTAGAATCTTTCTTCTTTCTTAAGAGGAAAGGTGCTCCCCAAGGTGATTTACTTGGGCGAATATAGCCCATATTCAAATAATCTTGTAGCTAACTCATCCTCCTCAAGCTGGCTCATCCTATAAGGTGGAATACTAATAGGTTGAGCCCCAGGTACTACGTCTATGCGATGATCTACTGCCCGTTCTGGAGATAAACCTTCCGGCAGTTGAGCAAGGAATACATCCATGAAATCATCTAACAACGTTCTCAATTCACGGTGTTCAAACACACTTAAATCATTCTTGTTATTAACAGAGACAACAAATGAAGAAAGCGGAATCAAAACACACTGATAGACATCATAATGAGAAGTGTTTAATATATATTCCGAAGCTGCATTGCAGATACAATAGGTTCCTGAGAAGAGGGAATGTTATCACACTGAATAGAAAATTGGGTGTCCTTATCCAAAAAAGAAAGAGTATGGTCTTTCCATCCAATCCGAATATCATGCGTTTTAAACCACTCTCTTCCGATTAACAAGTCCACATGCTCCAAGTGCATGACATAGCATGTAAGAGCCGCTGTGTATTCTTGAATCCGGACAGAAAGGGCTTTTATCTTGCGATCCCAAAAGTGCTTCCCAACTAGAAGCTGCACCTCATAGGTGTGATCGCTAGCTATCATGGACAGCCCCATCTTCTGCACAAGTTTGTAATTAACAAAGTTGTGAGAGCTGCTCGGGTCAAAGAGAATGTGAATTCTTTGGTCCCTAACTTCTCCATAAACTCGAAAAAGATCGTGGGAACCAAATAACAAAGTATTAAAAGTGCAATTATAAGAAAGTGGCCAGGTAATGACATTTACAGAAATACCTGTCATCGAAACTTGATTAGCTCCCTTGGCTTTGGTACCCGGACCTGCCTGGAGCTTCGGTCCCGGCGCTTGCTTCTGGTTCTTGCGCTTAGGATAATCATTCTTAGTGTGGCCCCGCTCCTCGCAGAAGAAGCAACGTCCTTCCCTCTTTAGCTATTGGTTGAAGATATGCTTCGAGCATATGTTTCTAAGAGACAGTCTTCATGGGAAGATTATCTACCTATGATAGAATTTGCTTATAACAGTGCAAAGCATTCGAGTACTAGTTACAGTCCTTTTATGCTTATGTACGGGTTTCAACCTAAGTCACCAGTTATGGTTGGGTTAAAGGGAATCCAAAATGATGCTGCAAAGACCTTCTTGCTAGATATGCAGGAAATGTTGTAGTTTGCCAAGGAGTCTATTACAAGTGCCCAAGATCGGGACAAATTTTATGCTAATAGACATCGTTCACCTAGAGAGTTCTCTGAAGGAACCGTGGTATATTTGCGAATTCCCAAGGAATCCAAGAGCCTAAGTACTGGTTTGGTTCCAAAGTTATCCCCCAGATACTGTGGTCCGTTTAAGGTTATTAAAAGAATTGGACTAGTTGCATATCGACTAGAATTGCCTCCTGATGTTAAAGTACATCCAGTCTTTCATGTCAGTAGACTGAAAGAAGTATTGGGTGCGGATGATCAACTTGTTTCTCCTCAAGAAATAATAGAAGTTGCAGATTTGACTTTTATTCCACACGAACTTGAGTGTATTCTTGAATTTCGTGAAAGACAGATCCGTAATAGAACTATCACGGAATACAAGATCAAGTGGAAAGATCGTGTTGAGGAGGATGCAACATGGGAGACATTACAAAACCTCCAGAGGACATTCCCGGGTTTTTTAGCGAACTTAAGAGTGAGTTCTTAGAGGAGAGGAAGTATGTCATGTGCACGGATTGGTATCCGATGTGTACTGGGTACACAAGACTAGCTCAGGTAGCCTGGGGAGGCTTAGAGCTAGGCATGCTTGATTCTCGGGTTGACTGGTAAGGGTACGAACCAGTTAGAGGTCTTCGCTATTTTTGGCGCTTGGGGCCCGAGTCTATATAAGGGGTCCAGAGGTTCAGTTCTCAAGGAGCCGATGGGAGCAAGTTTCGTTCCCAGGTGCTAGGTCTGATTCTGGATTGAGTCACGGACGCGCGCCTGCATCTTAGCGTAGCCCATATGTCATGTGCACGGATTGGTATCCGACGTGTACTGGGTACACAAGACTAGCTCAGGTAGCCTGGGGAGGCTTAGAGCTAGGCAGGCTTGACTCTCGGGTTGAGTGGCAAGGGTACGAACGAGTTAGAGGTCTTCTCAAATATTTCTTGGAGGCGTTGTCTAAAGACTTCGTCTCCCCGGTACCAGTGGTAGACTGGAAGAACTTCCGCTTGTTCTTCCCACCCGTGTCGGCAACTGTGGTTCCCTTTGCATTGGCCATGGTATCATCATAAATACGCGCGTAATTCATGGCCTCTTGCAACGTGGTACACTTGTTGTTCTTGATCTGTAACTTGTAGGAGTTAGGCAAACCATCCACAAAGAAACCTATCGAGGTCACTGGATCCATCTTTGTAGCTCTGGTCTGCAAATCCCGAAACCTCTGAAGATAAACCTCAAAAGTCAAATTCAGCTTGGACATATCGAGGGCTTTGAGCTTGCCTACGATATCGTAATCTTCCTCCTTCAGAAACTCTTTTCTGAAGACCCCTTCGAATTCTATCCATGTTGCAGGCTTGGGTTGGAGTTCCTTCCACCACAATAAAGCCTTTCCTGACATAAACCCGGCTGCAAGTTGTATTTTCTTGTCATCTGGATAAGGGTGAAACTGGAAGTGTACTTGCCACTTGTGCAACCAAGTGTCAACAACCTCCTTGGTACGAGACTTCTGGTCTCCGAGAAAAGGATCTGGAGTGATGTTCGGACCTAACACAGAAGCCATGGCATCCACATGCATGAGCACTTGAACAGTACTAGTCAAAAGTGTGAGTGTAGTTTGAATCCCTTGGAGTTGCTGTGTCAACCCCGTTTGATTCGTGTTAACCTGCTCAAACTTTCCATCAAGAGCAGTGGTGAATTCACTGAAGGCTTTTTTCGTAATCAGATCATCGTAGAGACGCTGGTCATCCTCCGCATGGTAGGAGATATCCTGGTCTCCCATTGCGAGCTCAGGGTTTACAGAATCAGCCATATCTGAAACCTGATCTGATGAAGGGAGTGAACTTAGAGAAGTGACAGGTGGGATCGGAGCTTGAAGGAGAGTGGAGTAGAGGAAAAAACTGTCGTGAGAGGAGGTGACGAAAGAGAAGAGAGGCTGGCCGATAAAAGAGGTACAAAGCTGACGATTAGCTCGAGTCAGTGAACCCTGAGACTCGCGCTGCTGGTCCCGCTGCTGGCTGTGCTGTACGGAAGTCTGCTGCAAGCCGTACCTAGGTGACGAAATCTGCCAGGGGTGTGGAGGGGTCTTCTTGTGCGCACTAGCATAAGCTGAGGCAGAACTATGGTTTCGCCAGGCTATAAAGTAGAAGGTACAGCTTTTAGAAAGCTATGCATTCTAAAAAAGCCCACCCTCCCAAGCTTGGAGGGTTGATGGCTTTTTTAGCATGCCCACCCTCTCAAACTTGGAGGGTTGGTGCTTTTTTAGCATCCAGCCTCCCCGAACAGCAGCCTAGCCGCAATCCTGCTCCAGCCTATGGTGCACCCCTCTACACTCTCCTACATGCGTCACCTGATCACTGCACAGCCCTGACCATACACGGAATCCCTTGGGGTTCCCCTCAACCCTTCGCTTGCCTAGCAGCCCCTCTCATGCCTCTCCTACAATCCTCTCCACTCTCTCCTAGCTACACCTCACACTCTCTCTCACCTAACCCCACTTAGCAGCCTCGATTTCACCCTCTCTCTCTTCTTCCTTCCTTCTTTCCCTAAATCTTAACCACTGCCCAAAAGCGATGAATCAAACAAGGACTTGCAGGGTTTGAGCACGAATTTTGAAATTAGGGCATACCTGGAGAAAGAATCGTCCAAAATTTTCGCAACAGAAGTTCCTATCTCAGGAGTTGGCTGTGATACCAACTGACACGTCCCAGCACTCTTGAAACCTCTGATCTGCAAGCAAACACAAGAACACACACAACGTGAGGAAACTGAGCAGGTTGCTCACCACCCAACCATGACATCTACGGGATGTGATCCCGAATTAGGAGATGTTCCCTCCGAGCGACGAGCTGAGCTACTGGCACGAACTCCCAACCAGATCCTAACCAGCCTGGTGTCCCATACCACCAAGTGGCGCTGTGAAGCCTGGGATTTGCTGCTGGGCCTTGTGCTACGCTATGATGCAGGTGCACGTCCGCGACTTAATCTAGGATTAGACCTAGCACCTGGGAACGAAACTTGCTCCCATCGGCTCCCTGAGAACTAAACCTCTGGGCCCCTTATATAGACTCGGGCCGCAAGCGCCAAAACTCTAGAATCATCCATGCGACTTATAGATAGTGGGGTTAGAACCCACTTTGATAGACGCTTTGGTCTTTCAAAGACCCTGTGGATGCCTCCTTCAAAGGACACACCTCTTATGCTTTTATTGTATTTGATCATTTTTACTCTCCTAGACCCTTTGGTCTTTCAAAGACGTTAATTAACTTTCTTAATTTATTTTTTTTTCTCTCTTTGGACTGGAACAGTCTGGAACTTAGTAGAGGGAGAATAGACATGAGGATCAGTGCCATGGATCTGGAGATGTCATGTGTGTGACGTAGGCAAGTCATTTATCAAATTCAGAGTGTATGGGACCATTGATACCTCGTACATGGCAAAGTTGGAATCATAATGTGACTCTATAGCCATGCAACCTAGCCGAGACCTTCAGGAAAAGGCCATCAATTGGCCATCAATTATTACATGGGGAAGAAGCAATGGCTTCAGCTCCAGCTGCATCCTATGTGGCATACTGACACAATGTACTCAATCAGAATACACCAAACATATGTCCTAGATGCAATACTTGCATCTAATTGGCGGCCCTAGAGTAAGTGAGATTGCGAGTGAATGTATGTTTAACACATGGCAATGCCACACGAGATAGACCAAAATAATGGTGCCATGCGGCAACGATTTGCTTCATCCATGATGGATGCATGTGGGGCCTTGCCACATCATGTGGCGCCTTTAAAAAGCCTAACCCATGTCCATGACATAATGTCATGGATGTCCTATCCCAGCACCTAAGGTCTACCTACCACTATTTTGACCTTTTATTAATCCTAATCCAAAATTACCCATAGTGAACTAAGTCCATAGTTTACTCTTTCCTTCTCCTTGATGAATGGATTAGGCTCGACGGCCACCCAATTGGAAAACTTCTCTTGCTTAATTCTATCGAGAGGTTGGTTAGGATATCAGCCACCTCATCTTCTATTGGACAGTAGATAAACTGAGCTCAATTTCATTGCTGAGTATATTTTCATGTATAAAGTGATGTTGGACCTCAACGTGCTTTGTTCGAGCATGAAATAGAGGATCCTTGGGCAATTTAAAAGAGCTTTGATTATCGGTCAATCATGGGGTTAGATATTTTGAATAAATCCCATATCATTTAAGATCCTCCTGAATTAGATAGCCTCATAGGCTGCATTTGTGGATGCTCTATATTCAGCTTTCGTGGAGGATAAAGACTCTATGATGTCAGGCCAGATCTAATGTGAAGCAATATTGAAAAGTAGACCTTCTGTCATTAGAGCATCTTGCCCAATCACTATTACTAAACCTTGACAGCTTCAGATCATTGCTTCTTGTTACTCAATTCCATGAATCAAGGTTCCCTTGACATACCTGGATATTCTCTTGGCTGCTTTGAATGGCTTTCTATCGAAATAGCCGTATGTTTGGATACTGTTCTGACTACTGGATAGGCTATGACCGGTTTAGTGGTTGGCAGATATGCTAGGCTACCAACAAGTTGTCTATATATAAGTTGCCATCTACTTCAAGACTATGGTGATCTTTTGACAATCTCTCACTTGGATTGATCGGTGTATTGATCGGTTTACAATCCTCCATCCTAAACCGTTTGAGGATTTTGTTGGCATACTTGGTTTGGAATATGAGCATTTTGTCTTGGTCTCTTCAGACCTCAATTCCAAATAGTAAATGCATATGGCCAAGGTCATTTATTTCAAAGGATGTGTTGCTTGGCCTGTTGCATTAGCTCCTCGTTATGACAATGTCATAAACACTTAAGACAATGAGAAAGAAGAAAGAAAGTTTATTAACGTCTACCTACGAAAGACTGAAGGTCTATGAGATTGGAAAAAAACCAGATTCAGTGAAAGCTAAGGGGTGGGGCCAAAAACGAGTGCGCATACCCCAAGGATGGTGTCTAAAGCAAGAAAAAAAAAAAAAACCTGTGCATTCATTGGGAGAGAGAACCGAAAATGTAAAGGGAAATGATGGGATGCCATTGGTTGTTGGCCGCCACATCATCTATCCATCCGAGTGAGTGGACCTGTGTATGCTGTTTGTGGGATTAACTCCATCGGTCAGGCTGCTTGTGTGACATTGGCTCCGGATTTGGTGAGTGCTGACATTTCGAGGAAGAAAATCAGTGATTGATTGCTGTTGTCGATCAACATGTCTAGACTGTCCAGGTCCCTCCCTCCTCTCTGTAGCCTCCAAGAGGAAGCCCATCCTCTGATAAGTTGTATTGTCGCTCCCATGGTCTGTCTCCCTGCATCAAAGAGTAGAAAGGAGATATCTTTCAGGTCCTCATGCGAGTGCCTACATGAGGTCAACTTTGTTGAGGCGTGCACTTTGGCTCTATACTACATGTAGTCCCTTGACTTGGGCCGCCGAAGACAAAGTCTGTGATTGCCTTTTGAATGGGCTGTAATAGTCCCTCCGGTGCTCTCCTCTACGCTCGTACGAGCTGATCTCTATGTCTCTGGGCCTCAAGGAGGAAAACAACCACGTGTTGCTAATGAGGGTGTGCAAGAAAGTCTCTGAATGGGCCAAACCTTCTAGTAAGCGAGCGGAATGGATGGAACCTCAAAAGGCTATACTGAAACAGTGGCAGCTGTAGTCCCAAGCTTGCAAACCATTTGCATGTCCGAGCATACTAGCTCCTCTGATTCCCCTCTGCCTCCAATGTCATAGGAGAAGTCAGGCCTAGCCATGGCACTCTGTACCTTTTGGATGTCGTGGTACCAAAGTCCCTAACTCTGTGGAGATAAGTGACCATAGGAAAGGCTGCATCGAACTATATAGGGAAGGCCCCAACTTCTGCTAGTACGATTTGAGTGCTAGGAAAAAGGTAAAAAAGAAGAAGAAAACCTGAAGGACCTTAGGCGGGGGGGGTGGGGGGTGGCGGTTGCCATCGATCAAGGAGTTTGAAACTTCTAGATGATAATCCTGCCTTCTTGATAAATTGCCATTATTTTAGCTTGTCTTGCCTTGCGAACCTTTTGAGTTTTGTACACTTATTCTTGAGTTGTCCCTTGTGAGCTCCTCTACTACCCATACCTTTGTGCCTTGTAGTTTGCAAGATCTTCGCAAGATCTTGATTGGATCTTTCTTTGTGGGTGATGACTTAAGTACTTCGCTTTGCTTTGAAAAGGTTGTTATATTGAGGCCGTACTATATATGGGAGTGGCGTTCTGCAGTTTAGTTTGAGCAACAGCATACTCTTGCTTCTGTACCTAGTACACCAGTGAAAGTCACAGTTTGGGAAACACAGCTGATGATGAGCCCCATGCAAGATCAGGTCTCTGTATACTTGTCATAGATTTATTCAATGCAGGATATACTATGGGTGAGGCGAAAGAAGCAATCCAAACTTTACCGAAGGGTTTACTTATGATCAAGCTGTGGTCCACCCCTATTACGATACCCAATGAAGCATCACAAATGCAAAATCCCCCACAGCCAGCCAGTAGAGGGTGACAAAGTTGAACCTGTCAAAGCAGGTTAGTCTTAAACCTCCTATTTCTGATAATCAGCATACTGTTATCAGTAAAAGGCCATTCTACACTAAAGAAGATATCAGTACAGAATGCCCTGTGTATTTTAAATTTTTTTGTGGAGCAGCAGCTCACTAATAGGTCAGCAACATAGCAGAAATGTAAAAAGACGGGGCAACTGGCTCAGAAGTTGAAGCTCCGACTAGAGTAAACTAAACACTAAGAAATGTGATACAATTAACTGAAGAAGACTTTGGCAGAGCTAGGAAAGAGTCTGCCAAAAGCAGCAACTTCTCAATGAGATACACGAGCTCACTTAGAAGTTTACACAAGAAATCCAACAGCCTTAATGTGATTAAAGGATGGTTACAGGAGATGCAAACAGTTTTTTTCGCAGTTGGAAATTTTGAAGTAGAAAAATATTTCATTACAGCCAGATAATACTCTTTTATTGCAGCACTTATCAGCCTTGGAAAGGGGTAGAGAAGCAAATAAGAAAATTAGTGGATGCCCAAGAAATTGACGTAGACAGTGTCGTCATCACCAATGTTGAACTGCAGAATATGAAAACTTTTGGAAATTTGCTGCCGCTTTCAAAGTTTTGCTGACAGTATGTCTCTGGAATATCTACTCCTATAAGAAAGGTTAACTGTTAGCGTCCATTTCTTAGGATTTCTCAATTTCTCCTCACTAAAACTTCACATCTTGTTTTAGGTTGACCGAGAAGAACGGCCAGATGTCGACAAGGTTTGAATCCTCTCTCTCTCAACTGGAAGATTTTCTGAAAGTGTGGTGGTATTGGCAATAAACCAGCTTTACTTGGACATGTGCAGGTTTATATGACCTATGTTCAAGCCACTCAAGGGGGCGGTGGCTGGCCTATGAGTGTTTTCCTTACTCCTGAACTCAAACCAATGGTTGGGGGTACATATTTTCCGCCCAATGATAAATATGGTCGTCCAGGTTTCAAATCCATATTAAGGTGAGCTAGAACTTACCAGACACATGAGAAACATCTTGTAACTTGAAAGGGACTTATGGTAATCTGTAGAGCTGTAGAGGTCCTCTTCTTTGACTTCTCTGTAGCTTTAAAGACCTCAAACACTTGGCATTAAAGAAATTATGAGTACTTCCACTATGAAAAAAATTATGAGTACTTCCACTATTATGAGTACAAACATCCCCGGTTCATTTACAAGGGCATTAAGGTAAAAAGTCATACCGGACTTGGGACCCATGAAAAGCATGCATTGACATTGACATCTTGGCATCCCCATTTTGCCTCTACCTATTCCTTAATTGATATCCCTTTTCATCTGTTGGGGGCTGATCTTATTGCTCAATGACCAGTCCCTCCTCCTCAACCATGTCTCCCTCAAGCAAAACATCAAAGGATTCTTCATTGACAGCATCCACTTCATCATCTCCCTCAATTGGCATTGCTACGTATGCATGCTTTTTCTAAACTCGCAAGTTCACCAATGATCCTTATCCCATTTTCGTTTACACTTTAAAGCTAGCTCTGCATTTCTCCATCTCAGCATCTGACAACCTCCTTAAAGTCTTGCCTTGACCCATCATGGCTGTATCTTGACTGTGCTTAGCATCAAAGAGGCCTCCTGCTGGGAGCATCCCTGACTGTGGGGAATTGAACCAATAGCCTTTCATTGCTACGTCTTTAATCTCCTTAAAGGCATCCTTTGGATGGTTTGACGAGCAGTTGCAAAATGGTTTCCATGGTTTATCTTGGAGATGAAGTTCAAGGATAAGAATTGTGAAGCAAATGGTCTGCTAAATATTCATGTGCATGGCATTTTCCAAAGTGTGGCATCTTACAAGCCTGAATGCATCCAAAAAAGAAATCCTTCCAAGGTTCCTGCCCAGGCATGAGTCCCCTCACCACCACCTTACAAAGCAATGCCCTGCACTGCAAGTCTGGGTCAATGATATTAAGGTCCTTTTTACATGTAGGGAGAATAATGGTCTCCCAGGCCACCCTCGTTGCAACATCTGCTGTGCCATCAAGTCCACTCCATAAGAAATTCCTGACTGGTCTAATGAGCTGAGTGATGCAATTCCTAGACCAGCACCAGCAGGAACACACAAACCAGGTGGTGGCCAAAAGAACTTGGTTCACTACCACAACTCTACATGCAAGGTCGAGTTTGGCTAAGTTCCAAGAAAGAAGCTTTTTCCTTATACTCTCCAGTGCTAGGGCAAACTGCTGTGCTGGAGAGATGCCCAATCCTACCTGGCATCCCAAATATCTGGTAGGAACACCCCGTTGAATCCAGGAAAAGCCAATGTCAACTACCCAACCTCATCACTAATCCAAAAGCCAAAGGATTTATGCCAGTTAATGTGTGCCCCTGTAGCTGAGCAAAAGATATCCAAGACTGTCCAGAAAGAATCAAGTGACTGCGAAGAGGCCTCAATAAAAATAGCAATGTCATCAGCCAACTCACAGTCAAGAAGCTCTTGCTCCTGTCTCAACGGCAATCACAGCCCATATAGATCAGCCTGAGATCTAAGGAAGATACTCATAGCTTCTGCCATAAAAAGAAAGAGGAAGGGGGCTAAAGGGCATCCCTGATGAACTGATCTGGAAATCTGAAACCTCTGTCTGCAAACTGACATGGAACCTGAGGAGTTTGCAAAGAGGGGATATGGAAACACAAGAAGGAAATGAATCAAGAATGGGATGATGGGAGAAAAAGCAATGGGGAAGAGGTGTGTCGATCGATTTTGGTTTCATCCCACAAGCTTGCCTTGATTTTTCTCAATTGGCAACCTTGTGTGCTATTAGTGATGGTGGGAATGGCAAGAGAAGGGGAGCAAAGGGGAGAGGAGATGGCTACGAAGCATCGATGATGTGAAGCAAAGATTGCAACGATACGAGTTGGGAAATGAGGAAGGAGTTGCCAAATTCTATAACCCTTGGATTAGTGTAAATCCAAGGCTTATAAAGTAGACATGTGGCTCAAACTCAAGCTAGAATTTCTTTTCATTCCACAATGCTACCTCCCTAACAAGAAACACTTCTAGATATTGTTGATGAATGGGACAATGAAATTGCTAAGGGGTCTTATGTAGTTAAGGGATTGCATTATGCAAAAAGTAAGGGCTATACTTACAAACTCCAATGAAATAAGCCAATGATGGTGATCCTTTCACATCTTGTGCAGTGTATCAAGATACCCATGTTGCTAGCTCCAGGAAAACGTCAAATGTTCACCAATAGTCTAGACACCTATTATAATGACATGCTTTTTGATTTATGAATTGTAACGGTTCAAGTAAAAATACATGTTTTCAGGCTTATTTTGTTCCAATGTAACTTTGCCTCCTCCATTTTAGATCTTCCAATAGCAATAGCCATACACATTAGAGCAATTCAGCATTGTAGAACTAATAGTTGCCTAAGTGTAGTAGCAATCCAACATTGCAAAACTAATAGTTGCCTAGCTATAGTAACAGTCTGGCATGGGCCTTTGTTGAAATTATAAATCTTTTATGGTACACTTTGCCACATCCTATCACCTTGTACTAAGAAATATCTATAATTTCATCAAAGGCCATTACAATCCAAGCAATTTCCCATTGAACTAGATTGATTGACTAAAGATTTGAAAACCATAACAATATAGATTTCACTTATAATCCATGCATCTGAAAATCCAAATCGTAGAAGAGTGCCCTCAAGAAAACCCCAATCTACTATGTCATAGGCTTTCTCAAAGTCCAAGAGTAGAACTGCCAGCCTCTGCCTGCTCTTACATAGCCCACTCTGTGGCTTCCCAGATTAGCAAAATACTTGTCGATTCCGGTGTACCAACTTCTAGGTGCGTGCTTTAAGTCGTAGAGACTCTTCTTGAGATGGCAAACTTGATTCTCTTTTCTTGGTTGTCCTAGATTCTGACATTCTCTCTGGACGGATGCAAGTGGCATAGAAGGGGACAAGATTGCCGCAAGGCTATTGAGGGAAAGAAAAGAGAAGAGGTCCTTGCCAGGTATTTCTTTACACGTATATATTCTGCTCCTAGCCATTTTTAAATCACATGGAGTGTTTGCCCTGCACCGAACGCTGTTCTCACCGCCACTTTGCCTCTCTCCTTTAAACCACCTTTCGTGCTAGTGTGTGCAAATGTCGAGGTCAAACAGAGATTTGCACATGTAAGACGTAGCTTACCTAGCTTCTCCATCAGTGGCCACTAGTCTCAGTGCTTCAAATTTCACATTACACATGTAGTAGTCAGTCTCATTGCTTCAGATGTCACATGTGCACATGTTGTTGCCTAGGTCGATACTTGTCTAGGTTATATTTTTGCTAGTGGTTCTCTGCGTGTTCCTTTTGAGTGCCCCCCTCTCCATGATAATAATATGTTGTCCCATTATCTCACTTCATCATTGGGGCAATCATTCTCGATGGTCAAACAAACACATCCAACAAGGGCTGCCATACATGCTTGCAGGTCGGACCAAGGAGTCAAAGAGGAGAACCTTGGTCCGTGGGTCATGAAAGTGTGAGTGGAAGCAATATCTCTCCGGTCGAGCAAGAGAGGCGTATCCTCTGCTCCGGTTGGCCTACATAACCGGTCTCGTCTTGAAGGAAGGGCGAGAGAATAGAACCCCCAGGTACGTGTGATGAGACAATCTCAACCACTGATCCATCAAAAGTAAACTGCTCTCTATGGGTAGTTGCTCGGGAGGTGTTGAAGATCATGACCTAGGTTTTACCCAGGTTGACCTTCAAGGCATGGGACTCACAAAAAGCGAGTAGTGTCACGGGGGCGTGAAATTCTAAGTACTTTAATGTACTACAAGACCGTGACAACTTTGGTTTTAAAAGTCCAAGCGTGGTCTTAATAATGTGTAATTAAACGCGGCATGGTGCCTAGCACATAAGCGTAATTAATCCCTAGGCCCAAAGGCATTCCAAGGAATTAAAAGAGTGGTTGTTGGGAAATGATGATGTGGCATTTTTAATGGGCCCCCTAGAGGGCCATGTACCTTCAGTGGCCCCTCTAGAGTTCAAGGTGGCTCTAGTGCCTTCTACATGCTCCTTTGCCATTCCTGGACCTTCCTGAGCCTTCTAAACTTCACATGTGTGGTTTTCTCTCTCATCTTCTCCCTTTGTTGAGATTTTGGAATGGTTTTTCAGCCTCCTTCAGCTGAATTCCGTTTTTCTTCATAACTCCTCACCTGTTTGGATTTCTCGACTTCCGTTTGGCCTGATGGCTTCCCCTCTGCCTCCCCTTCGTAGTGATATGCTTTTCCCTCCGTGCGTTTGGTAGAACAGGCAGAGCTGAGCACTTCTTTTGCTGGTCGAATTTGCAAAAGTGGCTTTTTCTGGACCTTTTTGCTTCTACCACCTCCTGGGCCTCTCCTCTTGCAAAGCTACAGCTTTCTGTTGAATTTCGAGTGGTCCCACGTGCTGGTTGACTGGTTTTTCTCAGTTTTGGAGGACTTTCCGGCGATGAAACTTCTCCAAAACCTTCTCAATGCATTCCTCTCTGAAGCACGCTTCTTTTGAGCCCAACAGAAGTGCTTCTTTTCACATTTTTCAGTGGAATTCTTGCTGGTCGGCTCTTGTAAATGCTCTTTCTTCATGCCTTTGCACTCCTCTTTGGCTGAGAATGCAATTAGGCATTGGCTACTATGTCCTCTTGGCGATTGAGGACTTGGTTCGAGTTTTCAGGGCTTGGTGAGTTGTGATTTTGCTGCTCCAATTTCTTTTTTCCATAAGCTATTGGTTGGCCTCGTGTGCCGCCTCTTTCTTGGCTCACAGGTGCCCAGGCAGTGCTACATGAGTCATTCTTTGGTTGGGTACTTTGCTGATTCTATTTTGGAGCTTTGAAAAGCTTTGTGAATGCCATCTGGAAACCACTCAAAGAGAGTGCAGCTGGGGTGCAGTGTGATTGCATCTGGACAGCCAACGGAATTGCACTCGGAAAAGAGAATGCCTTTGGGTTGAGCCTATGGGTTAAGTGCACTTATGTGATGGTGTTCTATGCTTGAAAGCCTTGCGAAGGCTTAGTGAATTGGGGCTGCGTGCTCAGTTGCAGGGAAGGTCTCCCAGATGCAACTTGTAATCATTTCACTGTGAAATATAAAGAAATACCGAAAGGGGCGCCACGGTGTTTGGGGCCAATCGGGTGCACTTGTCTATGTCTGTTGAGCAGGGGCATTCTAGCCTCCATCCCTTTTTCAGTGGTTTTGTTTGTGAACAAATGGGTAAATGCCAAATGGTGATCATGCAATGGTTTTAATGGTTGTGATATATGCTTTGTGAGCTGTAAATAAGTGCTGAAGTGATTAAAGGTTTAGTTCCACTGCCCTCTGAGTGATTAGAGGCTGGTTTCATTGGTTCCATTGCCGGGATACCACACACTCTTTCTCAAGGGGTGGGCCTCGGTAGTTTGGTGGAAGGATATCTTTGCTGCACTTTTTGACAGCTGAATATTACAACCATAAACATGGTGAGTACCCATGAGCAAGAGAGCTCCACAACTCCTCAAAGGAGAAGGCAGGAAAGCCTTAATGATCCAGCTAGTGTACAGTTGCAGGGAGCACAACAAATGCCTTTTGAGCAGGCCACACATGAAGCTACAACTGAGCTGAACGGTGATACTAGTTCTAGCAGTGAGTCAGATGATGCTACTATGTTGAATGCACAGCTTGCAAGTGCAGTGACTGCTTTGACTCAGCTGGCTCAAAATTTGGCTCAGATTGTGCAAACAAATGCCAAGAAGAAGAAGAAGAAATCAAGAAAGCACAAGCACGGAAAGAGTGAGTACACACATGCATCAGCTTCTCATGGCGGACCGCACACTCATGCATCAGTTTCCCATGAGGGACAGCCATAAAAAATGACTTAGAAAGTGACTTCCAGGAGAGAGGAATCGCCCAACAGAGCACTTGAGAAAGAGGTACAAAAAGTACAGCCAGTGCAACAGTATGAGCAGCCATCACAAGGCCTTGGTTTGGGTACTTCTACTCCTCAAAATAATAATGTGCAGTCCATAAATGTGGCTCAACCACCTCAGCCATATTTGAGGCAGCAACCTGAATATTTTGGTACAGATTCTATCTTTGATGCTATGTTGATTTCACCGCCAATTGGGCATAGAAAGCAAGCCATGTATGACAATGTGGGGATGCAGCCAGACATGCAAGCCACAGCATATGCTCCCATGCCTAATGTTCAGCCAAGCATGGCTCTCCCTAGTGAAGGGAATGCTGCAAATATACAGCCATCTTTGGGACAGCCAATATCAAATGTATATAAAGAATTTAAGGATGGTGGTTCTCATGTCAAGTTTGATACATATAATGGAGTACAGGCCAGGTACAAAGCCCTCACATCCTTCAACAGTTTGATGCTGCATTTCTTGGGGGTTTGTTTACAGAAGCATCCAAGATGAGGAAGGTTGCCACATTTTTGAAAGGCAATGCACTTAAGTGGTACACCAACCTTATGCTTCATGGAGATGCACCTGCTACTTGGCTGGAATTTAAGCAAGTGTTCTCTTCTACTTGGCTTACTCCAACTTTTGAAGTTGAAGTACTTTCACACTAGCATGACTTGTCATACAAACTTTGCAAGAACCTTGATAATTACACCCAGAGGTTTTGGGATGTTTTGCTGCCATTGAGCTCTTACAGGCATGTTTCTTTGAAAGAGCAAATAGAGAGGTACTGTTGTGGATTGCCTAGTGAGCTACGTGATTATTGCATCAAAATCAAGGTGGGTTCTATGACTCAATTAATTGAGAATGCAAGGACAGCATATGCATGGATGCAAGAGAAGAATTTGGGCTTTATGGACAGCAAGAAAGAAGACAACAAACGGGCTGCCAAACACCAGGATAAGGACATCAAATCTGAAAAAAAAATTATGGCAAACGACCGTTTCAAAAGGGAGGAAAAGCCCAATTCAAAGCTGGTCAAAGGCGTGGACAGCCTAATAAACAGCCCCGTACCAAGTTATCTGATGAAGAGAAAAAGTCACTCATGGAGCAAAACAAATGTTTTATATGCAAAGGAGAGGGACACCGCTCTTATGATTGCCCATTCAAGAAATGAGACAGGTCAGATGATGATAAGAATGGTGATAAACAGGCTGATCGGAAGGGCATAAAGCCTAAACCTTCCGCAGGACTTCTTCCAGATGTGATTGGGAGTTTGCCACATGCACATGATAAAGAGGAAATGAAAAAGACTGAGATGTGCAGAGCATGGGGAAAAATCAGAAATCAGAATTGTTTGTTTTTCTTTGATTGCGGGGCAAAGGCAAATTTCATAACTCCTGATATGGCAGGAAGGCTTGGCATCAAGGCTGAGGAAATGGGGCCATCCGGCATGTGTGATATGGCCAACCCTAAACTCAACGCACCTGTCACTCCTATCATTGGCAAGTTGAGGATGCATATCCAGGGATATCAGGATGCAGAGGACTTCTACATTATGCCTTTGCTAGAGTGTGATGCTTTGCTTGGGATGCCTTGGATGTACAGGGTGGGGGCTGATGTGCAGATGAGAAACAAGAAGATTTCTTTAACTCATAGAGGCAAAAATCATGTACTTGATGTAAAGTTGAAAGGGGAGTCCATCCCTGTAGTTTCAGCTTCTTGTATTTCCAATGTAATAAAGCGTCATATTTCAGCGTACTTGATTTTTGTCAAAGAGGACAGCCAACCAGTTCAGGAAGGCTCTACTCTTTTTGCTTTAGATAGAGAAAGGGCTGCTTTTATTTCAGATTTTCAAGATTGTTTCTCAGATGCACTTCCTCAAGAATTACCTCCCAAGAGGCCCGAGGATCATCAAATTGATATAATTCCAGGAAGCTCACCGCCTAATATACCTCCCTATTGTGTCAGTAAGGCACAACAGGAAGAGATAATGTCACAAGTGAAGGAACTCTTGGAAAAGGAATTAATACAACCAAGTAATTCTCCTTACTGTTCCCCTGTGTTGCTTGTGCAAAAGAAGGATGGCAGTTGGAGAATGTGTATTGATTATAAGGCTTTCAATAAAGTCACAATTAAGAACCGTTTTCCAATTCCACGCATTGATGATATATTGGATCGGTTGGAAGGTTCCTCAATGTTCAGTCGTATTGACCTTAAAAGTGGATACCATCAGATAAGGATACGGCTTGAAGATGTCTACAAGACTGCCTTCCGCACTTCATTTGGCTTATATGAGTTTCTTGTGATGCCTTTTGGTTTGACTAATGCACCTGCCACTTTCAATAGAATGATGGACATAATTTTTAGAGCACACATAAAGTTTGTGGGTGCTTTCTTCGATGACATCATTGTGTTCTCTAAAAATGAGCAGGAGCACAGGAAACATCCCACTATTGTGTTTCAAGAGTTGAAAAGGCACAAGCTATTAATAAACACCAAGAAAAGTGAGTTCTTTATGCATGAGATTCATTTTCTCGGTCATATAGTGTCAAAGGATGGAGTCAAGATGGATCCTGCAAAAGTTGAGGCCATAAGGAGTTGGCCAATTTTGAAAAATCTGCATGAAGTCATAAGCTTTCTTGGGTTGTGTTCATACTATTGGAGGTTTATAAAGTACTTTGCAGAAATTGCTTCTCTCTTGCATGCTTTACAAAAGAAAGCTGTACCGTTTCAGTGGGGACCAAAGGAAAATGCAGCTTTTGAAGAGCTGAAGCAAAAGTTGTGTTCTGAACCCATTATTATCTTGCCAGATCTTGCAAAACCCTTTGCTGTAACTTGTGATGCATGTGGGAACAGCATAGGAGGCACTTTGATGCAGGATGGCAGAGTGGTTGCATATGAGAGTAGAGTTCTCAAAGATGCTGAATTGTACTTGCAGACATACGAGAAGGAAATGTTAGCAGTGATACATGCTTTGACCACATGGAAACATTACCTTCTTGGAGCTGATTTTTATGTGCAGACAGATCATCAGTCACTTATATATTTTCTCACGCAGAGAAAATTATCTGAAAAGCACATGAGATGGGCTAACTTCCTCTCAATGTTTCATTTTCAAATTGTACATGTGCCGGGTAACAAAAATGTCGTGGCTGATGCACTTTCCAGGAAACCACAGCCTGAAGCAGTCTCCAAGAAACCTAGTGTTTCAGTAGTGAGCATTGCTTACAACAATGTGTTAGATGTGATGAAAGATCAATATGTTAATGATGCTGGATTTTCAACTATTTATGATCAACTTTCTGATGGTCAAAGGCATGATCACTATATGTTGAAAGAGGGTTTCATTTTGATGCATGGACGACTCTGTGTCACTGATCAGATGCGACAGAAAGTCATAATGGAAAGTCATGCTCCTCCATATGCAGGACATAGGGGAATTATAGCAACAATTACAGCAGTGGAGCAATACTTTTATTGGCCATCTTTGAGGAAAGATGTGGAAGAATATGTGAGAACATGCATGGTTTGTCAGAAAGTAAAGTTTGACAGGCAGAAGGCACCTGGGTTGTTACACCCTTTGCCAATTCCGGATAGACCATGGCAAAGCATACCTATGGATTTTGTGTTTGATCTTCCACGTACTCCTACTGGACATGATGGATTGTGGACAATAATTTGCAGGTTTAGCAAACAAGCCCACTTTGTGCCAGTAAGAAATAAAATTACAGTAGATCAAATGGCCAAATTGTTTTTGTAGCATGTCTTCAAGTATCATGGGATGCCTGAATTCATAATCAGTGATAGAGATCCGAGGATGACCAGCCTCTTTTGGAGAGGACTGTTTGAAAATATGGGCACTACGCTGAATTTTTCGTCATCTTTTCACCCTCAGTCTGATGGACGATCGGAGCAGGAAAAGTCTACCATCTTGGATATGTTTAAATGCTATGTCTTAGACCACAAAAGCAAATGGGAGCATTATTTGCCTTTGCTGGAATATGCTTACAATAATACGGTGCACACATCCACAGGTAAAGCACCTTTTGAAATAGTGGAAGGTGCCAGGAAGATACCTCCCATTTTGCATACAAAAGAGAAAATCTTAGAAGCTGATCGTTTTGTGGAAAGCCTTGAAGAGGCTTACAAGAAGATCAAATATGCCTTGCAAAGAAGTCAGGACAAGCAGAAAAGAGCAGCAGATAAGCACCGCAGGGAATTGGTATTCACAAAAGCTGATTGGGTTTTGTTGTGTTTTGCGCAAAAAGTAGTGCTAGTTATATTACTTGAAAACGAGAGTACAAGAAGGCCTGAAGGCCAGCGGGCAGTAATCACAAAACAGATTCAGCCCGAGAAGTCAAAAAGCTAAATACAAGCCTCCTAGGGCATAATCATCGGGGAGTGGACAAACAGCCACGGTGAAGGGGCGTAATGCCACTAAAGACTCTGAGTGGAGTGCTGGAAGAATAACTCCCGGTGATCCCAGTCGCGAAGGAAACGTCGTCTCTTTTTCTTCCTTGCTCGGGACTCTCCCTGTATCTGATCCCACTGACCCTTGAGCGTGTGAATGATCGTGCTCCAGATATCTGCTAGGGTCTAGGTAGTAGAGGTAGTCTGAGCTCCTACAGTCTGCGCGCATCTAGAAGTCCAGATATGCCAGCCTGCGATGCTCCCTATGATCTCCCAAACTGGGTGTTGAGGCAACGCTCCTGCATCTGTCACTGTCAGATGCCAAGGGAAGCTGTCCATGTAAGCCCAAGTGGCCTGCGTGATGAAAAGGACGGGATCCTGTCTAGAGAACTCATAGGCCAAGTGATGCCCCGACTCAGTGCTGCACCAACGAACGGCTCCCCAAGTGATCGGTCCTAGCTCGGGTGTAGCCCTAGCTAGGATCCCCATGATTCCCTTCCAAACCGTCTGCGCATGCGAGCAGCTCCAAAGGCAATGCTTCAAGGTCTCCTCCTCCTGAAAACACATCTGGCAATGCCCCTCCTGCCCCATCTGTCTCAGCCAGCTGCCAATTGGAAGCCCCTTGTGTGCCACCATCCAAAGGAAGTAGGAGATCTTCCTTGGACGCCAGCTAGCCCAAAGAGTCTTCCAGAAAGTGCGAAGAAAGACCAAGGATATCCCCTGGGCATACCAGCTATGTGCCTGTGTGGGTAGCCCACGCTAGAGAGCCCCAAGAGCACGCCGACCCGTGCGTGCACTGTAAGAAAAGAAGGGGGTAGGGTTCTCTGAGGTCTCCGATGGTGGCCAACGCCACTCCCCTGGGTCCCTCTCCACCTTTGACAAGGAGCGGCCCTCCCATATCCAGAGTGTCCAATCCTGGTCCTGTATCTTGTAGAAGCTAGGTTTATTGTTCCGGTTCACAATACTGAATGGATTTCACCAGTGGTAGTCACCCCAAAGAAAAACAACAAGTGGCGGGTCTGCATCGACTATAAGAAACTCAATGTAGCCACCAAGAGGGACCATCATCCTCTTCCCTTTCAAGACCTCATTCTTGAGAAGGTAAGTGGTCATGAGATGTATACTTTCTGTGATGATTACTCTAGGTTTTATCAGATCAGAATTGCTAAGGAGGATGTGCTTAAAACCACATTCGCCACACCTTGGGGGACATTTGCATTCAAAGTAATGCCATTTAGCCTCACCAATGCTCCTGCTACCTTTCAAAGATTTATGTAGATGGTGTTTGCTCCTTATTTGGGGGTTTTCTTGGGGGGTCTATATGCCACGTCTTCCCTTGCAGCCCTACAATGCGAAGGCGCTGCCAGGGAAGCTGGAGGTCGATCACGGCCTCTCTGCTCTGTAGGTGACTGTCATCAGTGATGGAGAAGAAGTGTACCGAAGAGTCCGAGAAGAGGCCTGCCACCACCAAAGGAATGCCTTGTGGAGTGAACTGTCCGAGCCACCTCTCATCTCCCGGGAAGAGCTATCTGGTGTCTACGGGGATCCTCCAACCTGCAGGGATGGCAACATCAATCTCCGCTCGCCGAGCCTGGATCCCACGAGCCGTACCTACTGCTGCTGCTAGCTCGCCTGGCTCCGTTGACTGTAGACGTCCCTCCAAACCCGGAACGAGCGCGCGGGCCCACGCGCCCAGAGCGCCCAAGGGATATGCCCGAGCTGACCTGTATCATCTGTCACCTGGCTACTCCAGATCAGGGGCTGTCTGTCTGTCTCCTCTCGGCAACTAGGGGGGACCTGGGAGAGGCTGTGTCGCAACTTCCTCCAGACTGAAATGAGGCTACGGAGGAAGGGGGAACGGGGTTGAGTCAAAGGTGCTGAAGTGAAGATCCATCGGATAGAAGGCTGCCAAACACCCCCTAACTGGGGGGTACACCCACTGAGACCATGCTGTAGCAAGAGCTTCCACGTCTGTCCTCCTGGGGTGCCAAGAAGTGCCTGACTCTGAAGCTCTGGATCTATGATGTCGAGGCTGCCCTTTGCCTGGGGGAGAATGACCGTCTGCCAGGCGACCCTAGCTCTGGTGGTGCCGGAGCCGTCTGAACCAGACTATAGGAAGTTCCGCACCAGTCTCCTCAGCTGGGCTACACAAGACCTCGAGAAACACCAGCAAGAGGCCACATACCAAGCAGTGGCAAGAAGGACCTGGTTGACCACAAGGGGCCTGCCTGCCAAGGAAAGTCGAGCCGTGCTCCAGAAAGCAAGATTCTGTCGTATGGAGGCTAGGACCGGCAAGAACTGCTGAGCCGGTGTGATGTCCAGGCCTACCTGGAATCCCAGGTAACGTGTCGTCTGTCCTCTAGGGATCCAACGAAACCCCAAGAAAATACCCCACTGTGAGCTGGCTCCTGGATCCGTAAGAAAACCAACTGACTTATGCCAGTTGATTTTCGCTCCAGCCGCAAGGCAAAACATCTCTAGGGACAGTCTCACACGCTCCAGTGACTCGACATCATCCTGCACATATAGGGCTGTGTCGTCTGCATACTCGGAGTCCAACAGCTCGGCATCCTCTTGAATAGGGAGACGCATCCCGCGAAGACCAGTGGTGCGAGCTCGAAGGAAGTGTGTCATGGCCTCCGCAAAAAATAGGAAGAGGTAAGGCGCTAATGGACAGCCCTGACGTACCGAGCGCTCAAGTGTGAATCTCTCCCCCATCCTGCCGCTAATGATAACCCGACTGGAGGCCGATCTGTAAAGGCTAGCAATACCTCTAATCCACTCGTCTGGGAAACCGAACCGAGCGAGTGTACCTTCCAAGAAAGACCAGTCTACCCTGTCGTACGCCTTCTCAAAGTCGAGAAGGAGTATGGCAAGGTGCTGGCCACTGTGCTGGGCCCATTCCTTCGCCTCTGAGAAAGTGAAGATGTTGTCCAAGATGCTACGATCTTCGACAAAACCAGTCTGGGTGTCATGAATCAGGTCGTGTAGCAGGGGGCGGATGCGACTGCTGATCATCTTGGCGAGGATTTTGTAGGCGGTCGGGAGGAGGGTGATTGGGCGCCACTGTCTGATCTCCTGGCAGTCGCCCCCTTTGGGGATGAGGCAAATCAGGCCTGTCGCAAGGCTCTCTGGCATCTGCCCGCTGGAGAAGATGTGCTGGAAGGCTGCGAGCAAGGGCCGGTGGATCTGCTCCCAAAAGGTGGTGAAGAAAGCTCTAGAGAGGCCATCCTCACCTGGGCATTTCTGCCCATCAATAGCACTCACCGCATCCTGCATCTCCGCAACAGTGAAGGGTGCGAGAAGGGTATCGCTCATGCTGGGCTGCACGAGTCTCGGTGTAGATCTCCACACCTCCTCTCTGCAAATGCGACCACGAGGGTCTAGGAGCTCCTGCTGGAATAAAGATCTGTAGAAGTCTGTCGCTAAGTCCCGGACCTCATCTGGATCTGTCCTGACACTACCATCCTGCGCCCTAAGAGAACGGAGCTGTTCCCCTGCTGACCTCTGTCCATGATTCCTGAAGAACTCCCTGCACATCCTGTCGCCTTTCCTAGCCCAAAAGGACTTGGAAGCATGAAATGAAAACTCTGAGCGACGCTGGGTGATCTCCTGTAGCATGGCCCGGGCCTGAACCTCCTGCTGTTTGAGCTCCTCAGAGCCTGGAGAAGACTGCTGCATCCTTTGAATCGAGGCGAGGTCACGTCTGAGACCCCTCTCCCGCACCCAACACCGATGTCTGACCTGAATCGCCTCCTGTTGGCAAATGCGGCTAGATTCATCAAGTGCCTGAGCTACCTGTGCTGCCATATCCCTGGTAGGGTCCCACTCCTGCTCCCATAGGTCCACTATCCTGCTGTGAACCGCTGCTCTGGTGTAGATGGAATCTAGGATCCGGCATGAACGTGGAGGTGAGGACTGAGAGGCCGAGTCCAGGACTAGGATGACTGGGGCATGGTCTGAAAGTGTCGTCCCTGGAACCACTCCTGACTCTCCTCCTCTGCCAAGCGCCCAATCACTGACATAGAAACGGTCCAGTCTCTCCAGGAGTCTGCCTCCCTCCCTCCTGTAACCCCAAGAGAAGTCCAGACTCCCAGGCCATCTGCGAAAGGAAGGCTCCCTCCAACTATCCCGACCTCCCACTGCAAAGAGGAAGGAGTCCCAATCTGCCTGCTCTGCCTGAGCTATACCGAGAAACTCTGGGCCCCTTCCCTGCTGATCCTCTAAGGTCTCAAGGTTGTTGAAGTCCCCTCTTACAATCCAAGAGTCCATCTCTGGCAATAGGTCTGTCAAGGATCTCCAAAAAACGGATCTACGTCTGAGATCAGTCGGGGCGTAGATATTGAGGATGCCGATGCGGGATCCCTCAATATGCAAGCCCACCCAAAGCGCACGTCCTGGGATCAAAGTGCAAGAACCAAACACATGCTGAACTAGAGAAGCGTCGATGGAGATACAGACACCCCCGCTTCTCCCCTGCTCGCCAATCGAAGGTTCCCAGTAGGTGTGGGAGCGTCCTGTGAGGACCTTCCCACAAATACTAGTCTGTGAAGCCGAAAGCTTGTGTTCCTGTAGTAGGAGCACATCTACCTTTCCCACCAAAGCTGGCTAGAGCTCCTATCTGAGCACCATCTTCCTGGGGCCACGGGTGCCTGATGAGTGGAACCCGTTGATGTTCCAAGAGATAATGCGTAAACTCATGAGGAGGGAAGGTGGGCTACAAACAGCTGTCTGCTTGCGGTCAAAGTCGAAGTGGTCGGAGAATGTCTTGTGTGGAGACGAAGGCGCTTCTGTGAAGGTTTCGAAGGAGAGGCCGGATCATCGGACCCATCCTCTAAAACCTTCAACAGAGGGGAAAGGCCTTTCGTCCCGTGGTGGTAAGCTCTCTCTAACCAGCTCGATGCCTTTGCCAAGGAAATGCTGTAGAAGCCTGCAAATTCTGAAGTCCTCCAGGGGCGAAGCCCTTCCGCGTGGGCCCACTCCATCGGTGGTCTAATAATGACCAGGAGTCGGAAACGTTTGGTGCTGTGGCGCCAACGTAGACGAACATCGCCCTCCTGCCACTACTGCTGAAGAAGCTCCGCTGCTCTGCTACCAATCCAGTCTTGCACTTGCTCCTGGGTCTGGTCTCGTATTGTCTCCCAAACATTTTCATTCGTCCATTGCTCATTCCCTTCACTGGAGATAGTGAAGGAATAGCTAGGACCATCGTGCGGAGCCAGGATGGACACCTTACCCTCCGCTTCTTTGCGGAGGAAGAAGATGCTGATGTCTAGGCATGCGGGAAAGGAGCCAATACCCGCTGCATCCAAGTAGTCCCAAGGACCTGCTCGGTAAAACTCCAATGGAAGAGCTCTAGGAGCAGCCCTTAGGAGTCTGAACCGGAGGGAGGGGTGCTCGCCACCTGTGGGGAAGGGCCTATCCCTGCCGTCGAGCCCGGAGGGATAGACGAGGGTGAGGTCTGTGCAGGCTTCGGGGCTGAAGGTGGCGCAGGTGGGGGGGGGATTCCTTCTGGATCATGCTCGAGGAAGAGGGTGGAGCGGAAACCACTGGTGCGGGGGGGGATCCTGGAGGGGGGGGTGGGGGTAGGAGAATCGAGGAGGAGGGGGGAGGTGGGGGAGGGCGGGGTGAGGGATGAGGGGGAGGCTGGCTGACCTTCTCCTTTCCCTTCTCCCTCCCCTTATCGGGCTGCTGATGAGTAGGGATCATCTGAGGGGGCTCTGGCTGTGGCTGGGAAGGTTTTTTGGGGCCTGCCTTGTTGCCCTTCCGTTTTCGTTTGACTTCCGTCCAGCCTTCCCCTTCGGGAGGGGATGTCGCTGACTGGAGCGGAGTATCCTGAGCTGCTTGAACGGGGGTCTTCTGAGATTCTGTACCCGTGAAGCGAGGACATGAGCGAGCTTGGTGCCCGAAGCCATGGCATCTCAGACACTGGTTTGGGCGACCAGTGACCAGAATGCACTGCGTCACCACACCTGTGTCTGTCTCTATCTCGAACTCCGAAGGGATGCTCTGTGGATCAAGGACTGCCACTTTGACACGTGGCACCCCTTGGGCTGCCGCCGCATCAACGTAAGTGTCCTGCATAGGCCAACCAAAGTGCGCCCCCAGGTCCTTGATGATCGGGCGAAGCTCGGTTGCGAGACCTGGGAAGATAAGGGTAACTGGGTGTCGAGGAATGCGAAAGCGGGAATCGAAGTCCGCTACACTGAATCCCCTGTACCAAGGGACCATGAGGATGATCTTCCCACCCACAGAAGTAGGGGATCGCCTGACTATGTCACTCGCAGCCTGTGCTGAGGAGAGCTTAAGCCAGAAAATGCCACGTCCCATGAGTGCCACCTCCTCAATGTGACTATCCTCGAGGTAGAGGGTGGACTGCAACCAATCCCTGATGTCTGCTCGTGAAGGAGAGTAGCCAATGACCCTCCCATAAATTGATGTCTGGGAGAAGTCCGTGGCGGCCTGCTTCACCAAGGAGACCTGGTGCTCTGTCAATGTAACGCGATAGGCTGGTGGAGGGGGGGGGTCCGTCTGGGCCACCGGTTCCGGGCACGTAGCCGCCATATCGCTTGACTAACTGCGAACTCCCGAGGCAGGTGAACAGAAAAGAAGAGGGGGGTGAGAGGTAAGGGGCTAAGGGTGGAAGAAGGTGGGCGGGGACTAAGGGGTGGCCCAAAAAAAAAAAAAAAAGTGGCGAGGACTAAGGGGTGGTGAGGTGAACTGAGGTGAGCGGAGCGGAGTGGTGTGAGGCGGGGTGGGTGAGGTGAGCGTAGTGGAGCGGGGTGCGGTGAGTGGAGCAGGGTGAGGTGAATGGAGCGGGTGGGCGGAGTGGAGCAGAGAGAGGTGGGTCGAGGCGGGAAGGGGCGAGGTGAGCGGAGCGGAACGGAGGGAACGAGGCGGAGGCGGGAGGGCAGAGAGGAGCGGGTGGGTCGAGGCGGGATGGGGTGAGGTGAGTGGAGAGGAGAGGAGAGGAGCGAGACGGGGCGGGACGGAAGGAGCGTGGCGAGGAGAGGGGGGGTAGCGACGGGCGGAGGAGTTGGCGGAGAGGGGGAGCGTAGCGGAGAGGGGGGGCGGAAGTCTGCACGGCAGCAGTCGACGGAGGGAGGGAGAGGGCCGCGCAGGTAGCGAGGGGGGGGTAGACGGGGAGCGAAGGGGGAGGGAGCTCGTAGGAGCGTTGCAACCAATGAATTCACTATTGATTGATTAAACAACTAAATTGTTTTGTTGTGTTTTCATAGTGTTTTCAGAAGGCAAGGCTGAAAAATAAGAAAGGCAAGGAAAGGTTGTACACAAAGCTGAACATGTGTTACTATGGTCCTTTCCAGGTTTCTGAAAAGATAAACGAGGTAGCTTACAGGCTGAAGTTGCCTCCGCATTGGAAGATACATAATGCCTTTCACGTGAGCTTATTAAAGCAATATCATGGAGATATTCCCAAGGATTTACCTGATGAGGTGCAGCCTGAAGTGGAAGAAGAGGATGAACTTCTGGTCCCAGAGCAGATTCTGGCACACAGGGATAGAAAGCTCAAGGGTAAAGTTATCCGCCGCTACTTGGTAAAATTTCAAAATTACCCATCACTTGATGCGAAATGGATGGAGAAAGGTGAACTGGCAGATTCACCTAGGATATTACAGCTTTACCTTGATGCTTTCCAATTAGAGCCGACTGCGGTCCAGGCTCCTACAGGTAGTTCAGCACAGCGAGCGTCTGGAGCATTACCTAGTGTTCGAGAGGGAGGTAGCACCTCCACTTCCTCAGTATAGACGGGCTCTGTGATTTCATGAGGTCACTTGATGACACTGTATGTTTCATCCGAGATACTGAGCTGACAGTATTTCTGCTGTGAGACTTCATGATATTGATGCATCTTGACTATTGATCGCCGAGGATCACATAGATTTTGAGCAGTGTATATGGATGGATGCATGCCTCTTCTAGTCATATTTTCACTGTCTATGTATACTATAGCTGCGGCTTTCTTGTATACTCTTTTATGCTATATTTCATGCTCGCTCCTGTGTTTTGGGGCAGCAAACTGTGGTTTGCTGTTTCAAGAGAGGGGTATGTCACGGGGGTGTGAAATTGTAAGTACTTTAATGTACTACAAGACCGTGACAACTTTGGTTTTAAAAGTCCAAGCGTGGGCTTAATAATGTGTAATTAAACGCGGCATGGTGCCTAGCACATAAGTGTAATTAATCCCTAGGCCCAAAGGCATTCCAAGGGATTAAAAGAGTGGTTGTTGGGAAATGATGATATGGGAATTTTAATGGGCCCCCTAGAGGGCCATGTACCTTCAGTGGCCCCTCTAGAGTTCCAGGTGGCTCTAGTGCCTTCTACATGCTCCTTTGCCATTCCTGGACCTTCCTGGGCCTTCTAAACTTCACATATGTGGTTTTCTCTCTTATCTTCTCCCTTTGTTGAGATTTTGGACTGGTTTTTCAGCCTCCTTCAGCTGAATTCCGTTTTTCTTCATAACTCCTCACCTGTTTGGATTCCTTGACTTCCGTTTGGCCCGATGGCTTCCCCTCTGCCTCCCCTTCGTAGTGATATGCTTTTCCCTCCGTGCGTTTGGTAGAACGGGCAGAGCTGAGCACTTCTTTTGCTGGTCGAATTTGCAAAAGTGGCTTTTTCTGGACCTTTTTGCTTCTACCGCCTCCTGGGCCTCTCCTCTTGCAAAGCTACAGCTTTCTGTTGAATTTCGAGTGGTCCCACGTGCTGGTTGACTGGTTTTTCTCAGTTTTGGAGGACTTTCCAGCGATGAAACTTCTCCAAAACCTTCTCAATGCATTCCTCTCTGAAGCACGCTTCTTTTGAGCCCAAGAACTTCCACTTCTTTGCGACAGAAGTGCTTCTTTTCACATTTTTCAGTGGAATTCTTGCTGGTCGGCTCTTGTAAATGCTCTTTCTTCATGCCTTTGCACTCCTCTTTGGCTGAGAATGCAATTAGGCATTGGCTACTATGTCCTCTTGGCGATTGAGAACTTGGTTCGAGTTTTTAGGGCTTGGTGAGTTGTGATTTTGTTGCTCCAATTTATTTTTGCCATAAGCTATTGGTTGGCCTCGTGTGCCGCCTCTTTCTTGGCTCACAGGTGCCTAGGCAGTGCTACATGAGTCATTCTTTGGTTGGGTACTTTGCTGATTTTATTTTGGAGCTTTGAAAAGCTTTGTGAATGCCATCTGGAAACCACTCAAAGAGAGTGCAGCTGGGGTGCAGTGTGATTGCATCTGGACAGCCAATGGAATTGCACTCGGAAAAGAGAATGCCTGTGGGTTGAGCCTATGGGTTAAGTGCACTTATGTGATGGTGTTCTATGCTTGAAAGCCTTGCGAAGGCTTAGTGAATTAGAGCTGCGTGCTCAGTTGCAGGGAAGGTCTCCCAAATGCAACTTGTAATCATTTCACTGTGAAATATAAAGAAATACCGAAAGGGGCGCCATGGTGTTTGGGGCCAATCGGGTGCACTTGTCTATGTCTGTTGAGCAGGGGCATTCTAGCCTCCATCCCTTTTTCAGTGGTTTTGTTTGTGAACAAATGGGTAAATGCCAAATGGTGATCATGCAATGGTTAATGGTTGTGATATATGCTTTGTGAGCTGTAAATAAGTGCTGAAGTGATTAAAGGTTTAGTTCCACTGCCCTCTGAGTGATTAGAGGCCGGTTTCAAGTGGTGCATCTAGGTGTCTCTGGAGCCCCTCAGCGGATGAAGATAAGAGCAGCACATCATCAACATATAATAGATTTGGAGCAAGGAGCCGGCAAGAGAGCATCCAGCTCCCCCTATGGTCCCCATAAAAGACCTAAGCTCATTTATATAAAGGCCAAACAAGGTCGGAGAAAGTGGGCAGCCTTGTTCGACCCTGATGGTGCTCATGATCTCATGTGTCCATCCATTGCCCGTCCGAACTCTGCCGAAAACCCTCTCATATAATGCCATAACAGCCCAGACAATCTCTTGGCCATAACCGAGCTCTTATAACTGCTTGATGAGGCATTCACGTGGCACTATATCAAAGGCTTTGTGGAAATCCACAAAGCAGCAATAGACCCTCTGCTTCTGTGCGCTGGCCTCCTCTAAGACATTCCTGAGTGTAAGAGAGAGAGAAAGAAGAAAGAAAGTTTATTGAAGTCTACGAAAGACCTATAGGTCTATGAGACTGATAAAAACCTGATTCAAACAAGCAGAAGGGTGGAGCTACTAAGCGAGTATCATCACCCATGCTGAATGCTAAGTCCTAAAAATCATAGTCATATAGCATCAGTGGTGTCATCCTCATAAGTAAAATGTGACTTCATGATAGTGTAGGTGTCGAGGGGGACTCTGGGGAAGGATGATGTGTAGCCCGTGATAGAGTGCTAATGGTTGTCTGTGGGTGGAGTCTGTCTGGGTCTCTTGGCGATGACCCTGCTCTTGCTCTTGACTAAAGCTATTGAAACTCCTTTGGGCCGTGCTCCAAGTCTGAACAAGGAGGAGAGGTCTCCAAATGTAGTCTGTGTGTCCCCGTCAGCTGTCAAGTGTGGCGTGTCTCGGACTCTAGGTCTTTGTTGCGCCTCCTGGCAGGGTTGTGTGGTCCATACGGTCTGAATGGAAAAACTCAATAATCTTGCTGTGAGAGGGATTGGACTGTGTATCAGAAGCCTGTCTCCGCACCCTGAGTAGAAGCTCTCTATTCCGGAGTGCCTCGTGAAGGAAGGTAACAAGACACCTCTTGTTTGGGTATGTAGGGAGCTTGTTGAGGGGTCCAAAACGTCTCTGAAGAGGCAATGATATTGGCCACGGACATCAAAGTACATGGGGCATCTGAATGCGAAGTGCTCCTATGACTCGATCTCCTGTTGATCGCACAACGTGCATATGCGGTCCTCCCTGGGAATCCCTCAACTCGTCTACTCTCGATACGGAGTCGGTGCGATGACACTCGAAACAGCCCGATGGTGATCCTCAATGCGTACGGTAGGTGGATCCGCATGTACTCTTGGGGGATAATGAAACCCTCCTCCAAGAAGTGGAGGCAGTGATTCCTGTAGAAGCTGAGCTTCACTGGAAGCTCCCTCAGCTTCAACGAGGTCCTGAAAGTGTGTAGCTGTAGGAGGCCCTCTCGACTGACTTGGTTCACCTCGTGGTATCCAAGTGGGATAGATGGAGTGTCTAAGCTATGTAGTGGAAAGGAGGCAGCCTATCAATGTGGAGTCCTAGTCTCTCGAACCACCTACGTGTCTGTGCATACCAACCCCTATCGTCTCCTCCATGTGCGAGACTCGTGGATGATGCCAAAGCCAATCATGGTAACCTACGTCGTTTCGATGTGCAAGATCCATATTGCATCTAGTTGCAAGTGGGTAGCTCTGAGCTCGACTTGGATGATATGGTGCGGCACTGATGGCTTGCCCCACATCATCCGCGAGAGCAAGAGGATCTGTAATTGCTCTACTCGAGCCCACTTTGTGTTTGAGAGGTCTAGCCATACATGCCCGTTGGTCAAATCAAGGAGTCAAATAGGAGAGCCTTAGTCCGAGGGTCCTGAAAATGCGAATGGAAGCACTATCTCTTCAATCAGGCAAGTGAGGTGTAGCCTCTACTCAAACGAGCTTGCATCGCCGGTCTCATCGTGAAGATCGCGGGCCAGAGAAAACAACACCTAAGTAGGTATACGAGGAGACAATCACAACCGTCTCCCCATCGAAAGTTAACTGCTCCCTGTGCATGGCTGCTCTAGATGTGTTGAAGACCATAACCTTGGTTTTCCCAAGGTTGACCTTCAAATCGTGTGACTCATGAAAGGCATGCAATGCGTCCAAGTGTCTCTGGAGCCTCTTGGGAGAGGAGGACATCCGTACCACATCATCTGTGTATAGGAGAATATGAACCAAGGTATTGTTGAGAGAGCAACCAGCTCCCCCTAAAGTCCTCATAAAGGTCTCGAGCTTGTCTATGTAGAGGCCAAACAAGGTTGGTGACAATGGGCAACCTTGTTTGACCCCAATGGTGCTCATAATCTCCTCTGTTCATCCGTCACCTGTCCGAACTTGGCCTAAGGCTCTCTCATAGAGTGCCATAACAGCCCATATGATCCCCTGGTCATACCCCAGCTCCTGTAGCTGCCTAATGAGGCGAGCCTATGAGACCATGTCAAAGGCTTTGCGGAAGTCCACAAAGCAGCAATATACCTCTGCTTCCGTGATCTGGCCTCCTCTATGATGCTCCAGAGTGTAAGCACATGATGCATGGTTCCGTTGTCTCGTCGGAATCCTGCTTGCTCCTCTGCTTTGAGTCCTTGCATCTTTGCGAACCATCTAACCTCTATGTCAAGTACTGATGCATAAATCTTGGACATGACATGTCCAATCTTGGTCCTATAGTTTCTTGGGTTCATGGGATCCCTTGCCTTGTGAATATGAATAATAGTGTTAAGGGTCTAGGCGCGTGGGAAGCCAAGGCAAATTGCGTCATTGAAAAGCTTAGCTAGGATCGGAGCCAGATGATCCTCTAGTGTTGGAGGTACAACGTTCGCATTCACCCTTGCATCAGCAGCGAGCCCGAGGAGCTCCTGATGCTACAATGGCGGAAGCTGCGGACGTTAGTGCGGCAGCGGCTGAGGAGGAGCGGATCCAGAGCCCCGGCGAGCCTGATCAATAGGGGGGACTGTGGCTGCCCCTACTCCCCCCCGCCCCCCTCCCCCTCGGGGCTAGGATATCAATGTCTGGACTATTTGGAAGATTATGTTTGGCTTCAAATCAGAGTTGTCGACGAAGGGCCTTATGCTCCGCATCGTACCAACTATTGCAAGGCGGCACAGACCCAAGAGGTGGAGGTCTAGTGGAGCAGGTCGTGTAGGGAAAAGCGTGTAAGGTAGTCTTGTGGAGTGAGCGGCTAATCAAGGCAACACAGCCCTCTAAGAGGGGTATTTGCCCACCACTCTCAAGGGTTATTGACAATGTTAGGGGGCCAAGTCCCCACTATATCTAGCATGATTCCATCCAGGTAGTTCAATTCAATAGAACTGTGAGCCTCAATTTCACTCTGATCTATTCCTTGGAAGGCCATGCTACAATGTTGACATCCCATAGATTCAACCATCTGTAGATGCCCTTATTGTTATATTGTGCACTACAAGAGGTTCTCCCTCAACTAAGATGGCTTAATTTCACTAGATATTCATATCATGCCTTGCATCGGCCTTGAATCGAAGCCTTCCTTTCCATTGAAGTTTGGTGATGATTCTCGACACATACATGCCATGAAATTTGAGTTTGATGCATGTGGGTAGTGTGTAAAGTCGTGCGGAGTAAGCTAGAGCTAGGTTGTGATAAAAATGTATATCATGGAAGTAGTGTGAGTGATCGGAGTGGTAGACGGCACTATGAGACAGGGGGGTAGAGATGCTGAAGAATAGGTAAGAGTGGTCCGCCCTCGGAGGGATTGATGAGATAGAGAAGTCAGTGACGTGTGATGTGAAGGCAGGGGATCCCATGATATAGTCAACTACGCTAGAGCTCCCCCCCCGTGCGGGAAACAATTGAAGCCACCTGAAGAGGGCCATAGCTGAAGAACATTATAAATGACAAGATCATGCACCCTACCCATACCTAGAAGTGCATGTCTGTATGATATGACTCGACCCTGTTTGTCAGCTGATACTCATGTCTCATACTTGTCTCATCCAAGTCAATATCGGCTAGCAGAACAAAGTCATCTAAAAAATCTAGCAGTGGTGCCTGACGTGTGCCCGTCCTAGCGTTGAAGTCTCGTCGCGGCTCAAGAGATCTAGAATGTTTGAAGAGAGATTGAGAAAAACAAAGAAAGAAAGAAAGATCTATTAACGTCGGTCTATGGGACAAGGTACACACCCAAACAATTGCAAATACATTTGGATATCCAGAGAGTTGGGGGAGGGCTCAAGGCAATTCAGCCCCAATTATTTAGGTACATGACTAGCTACTAATTCTATTCTAGAAAAACGACTTGAATAACATCAGTTTAAGACTGAGAGTCTTTGGGTTTAGATTTGAAATCACAAGAATCAAGGCTAGTCCATCACGATAGACTCCCCATTTTCGAGCTTTGCGTGTATCTTTCACTTTAGCAAGTTCAACATTCCTTTGTCTGAGTTGAGTTGGAGTGAGCTCCTTAGATATCCATACCCGTGTACCTTTCAGCTTGTTTGTCTATTGGAGAGATGGAGAGAGAGATAAATGCAAGAGAGCAAGAGTGAGCAAGATGGAGAGTGGACTGAACGTAGTTCACTCCCAAAATGTATTGAACTGAAGTGACTGAAGTGAAGTACAAAGAAAGAGATAAGGGTTTTGTCTAAGTGACAAAACCCTGTCTAATTACTAACTGTAGTTAGAGATTAGACCGTGGTTAGGGGAAAACACCTGTAAGAGGGAAAAGTGCCCTTAACTCACTTATTACATTACATTGGCCATTGCCTAGAATATAATAATAATTCTAACACCCCCTTGCAGTGCCAATGTGGTGTACAAGGTAGTGATCAATCACCAAAAGGAGATAAGTTTAGGGCACTGCGAAATGCCTCAAACTTCTTACGTGGAAGTGCTTTGGTGAAGATGTTTGCAACATTGTCATGTGTTGACACAGATAATACTGATCTCCCCTGCATGCAACTTCTCTCTAACATAATGATAATGAACCTCAATGTGCTTCGTGCAAGCATGAAACTGCAATAGCACTCTGACTATCAGTGAGAATAGGAGAAGGACCCTCCAATATGAGACGAAGATCAGTGAACAAACGTTGCAGCCAAACACACTCAACTGTCGCTGTGAGCCATTGTAGATTGCTTCTTGCTCAGCCAAGAAATGCAAGCGTTGCCCAAAAAGAAACAATTACCACTAGTGGACTGCCTGGTATCATAGTCTCCAGCCCAATCTGAATCACTGTAAGCATGCATCTGCAAGTCACCCCCCCTGGGAAACCTCAAGCCAAAAGACTTTGTGCCTTGCAAATATCTGAAGATGCGTTTTACAGCCTACCAATGTGTTGTCTTTGGGCTGTGCATATATCTGTGAAGGGACAATCGCAAAAGAGAGAGAGTGCAGGTATGGAAGAAGTCGCACGATAGTTCAGCCGTCACGTCAAACTTAGATAATGAAAAATACAAGTACAAGGTACTTGTACCTAGACCTAGGACCAAGAGTCCTAGGTGTCACATAGGACTAAGTGTCCTATGTGGCCTAAAAGGCACTAACACTACAAGTGCCTACAAGGCACATACCATGGCCTACAGGGCATCACTAGAACCACTAGAAGATGGCCTACAAACCCCCCTCCATGGGATGGGCTGAAGTACCCTGGAAATGTCTCAGAATACCTGGTATTTTTTGGTCATGGTGGCACATGTTCATCCAAAAGGATATAGCCACCTATGAATGTACAAGGAATGTCAGATCATGTAACAAAGGGAACCAAGTGTAAAACCTGTCGGAAGACTTCGAACTTGGGACGAGGAAGTGCCTTTGTAAACATAACTGCTATGTTGTCCTCTGTGGGAAGATAGGACAACTCTATGTCTCCTGCTGACAACCGCTCCCGAACATAATGATAGTGAACTTCATTATGCTTGGTACGCGCATGAAACACTGGGTTACGCGCAATGGCCAAAGCACTCTGGTTGTCAGTGTAGACAACAGTGGAGGATGTCTGGCAAATACCAAGATCTGTAAGTAACTGTCGAAGCCAAACACACTCTACTGTAGCGGTGAAAGCTGCCGTGTACTCAGCCTCATAGCTAGACGTGGCAACTGTTGGTTGCTTCTTGCTGAGCTAAGAGATACATGAATTGCCAAGCAAAAGACAATTGCCAGTATGTGACACTCTAGTGTCGGAACATCCTGCCCAGTCACTATCTGTGTAAGCATGCATGGTAAGAGTGCCCTGATCACCATAGAAGAGGGCTAAATCCTGAGTGCCTCTGAGATATCTGAAGACTCTCGTCACTACCTGCCAATGCTGTGAACTGGGCATGTGCATGAATCTGCTGAGCTGAGATACTGCATACTGCAAGTCAGGTTTGGTGTGACATAAATAAATAAGGCATCCAACAGCCTGCTGATAAAGAGTGATATCACATGGTGGGCTCCCATCATGAGCTGAGAATTTGAAGCCAGGGTCCATTGGAGTAGAGATTGGCTTGCAATCCTCAAACTGAAAACGATCAAGGAGCTGTCCAATATACTTGGACTGAGACATCATGATACCCCCCTCAACATGAGCAAACTGAATGCCCAAATAATAATGGAGCCGTCCCATGTCTGACATGTCAAAAATCTGCTGCAAATCAGCCTTGAAAGCTGCAATTTTCTGAGTATCTGGGCCCGTGATGAGCATATCATCCACATATAAAATCAGCACTAAAAAATCAGATCCACTCCCACGGACATAAAGAGTGGGTTCTGTGGGACTATTCTGAAAACCAAGGGATAGCAAGTGTGCATGAATTTTGGCATACCATGCCTTGGGTGCCTGCTTCAAACCATAAAGGGTTTTTCTAAGCCGGCATACCTTATTTTCAGAATCAACAACCTCAAAGCCAGAAGGTTGTGTGACATAGACTTCTGCCTGTAGATCCCCATGAAGAAAAGCGGTCTTGATGTCAAGTTGGTGCACTTTCCAATGATGATGGGCTGCAATGGCAATGACACATCTAATGGTAGTAATCCTGGATGTGGGAGCAAATGTCTCCTCAAAGTCAATGCCTTGTTGTTGGGCATACCCTTTTGCAACAAGACGGGCTTTGTATCGATCTATGTTGCCATCAGATTTCCTTTTTAATTTGTAGACCCAACGCGTTCCAATGGCATGCTTGCCGGGAGGGAGATCTCCTAATTCCCATGTGTCTTTTTTGGCAATAGATTGTAACTCAGCTTTCATTGCATCCATCCACTCTTTTTTGTCAAAAGCATCTTTATGGCACAGAGGCTCTTCATTGCAAGCTGTAGCAAGGAGTGTAAACTCAAGAAAGTGACCATGCTGTCTGTTCCCTGATCTTGTCCGAGCAGCAAAAGGCTGATCTTGTTTGCTGTCCCCCAATGTATCAAGAAGCCATTTGGGAACTTGCCTTTGCTGTCTATTGACAGCTCTTTCTTCAATGACTGCATCATGAGTAGTGGGATCATTTTGTGCCAGAAGAGAAACCTGCAAATCAGCATGAGGTTGTGGCTGATTATTGCTTAGTGGAGGGCCTGCAGGAGGCTCATGTTGCTGGTCAAAGTCCTCTTCTGATGATGGCAGAGGTAACCAAGATTTCAAAGGCATAAAAAATGTCAACATCTGGCTTTGCTTTGCAGTCCACAAGAGGAGAAGCTGAATGTTCAGCAAAGATTACATCTCTACTGACAATAATCTTCCCAGTATTTGGTTGATATAACCGATACCCTCTGCTCTCTTGGCTGTAACCAATAAATATGCATTTGATTGCCTTGTCATCAAGCTTATGTCTTAGCTGAGATGGTACATGAACATATGCAAGAGACCCAAAAACTCTCATGTGTGAAAGTGAAGGCTTCCTGCCTTCCATGCTTCATAAGGTGTAATAGTCTTCAATGCCCGTGTAGGTGATCTATTCAGCACATAGTTGGCACACATTACTGCATCAAGCCAAAATTTATTGGGCAAAGACTTGGCCTTAAGCATGCATCTGGCCATCTCCATTGTGGACCTGTTTTTCCTTTCAGAAACAGGATTCTGCTGAGGAGTGTAAGGAGTAGTGCATGAGTGAATAATGCCCCATGAAGGCAGAAATGCATCAAACTCCTTGGACATATACTCTCCCCCCCTATCTGTGTTGAGGGTGACAAGCTTGCATCCTGATTCATTCTCAACCATATTCAGCCATCTCTAAAAGCATAAGAAAACTTCAGATTTGGCCTTTAAAGGATATACCCAGCAATATCTTGTGAAATAATCAATGAGAGTCATGAAATACTTATACCCCCCAATGGCATTTGTCCTCATTGGGCCACAGACATCACTGTGTACTAGCTGCAATTTCCTTTGTGAGAGTTTTGGACAATTCTTTTGAAAAGGAAATCGATGCATCTTACCCAAAAGACAACCCTCACACACATGTTTGGAAACTGTGTGAGTCTGAGGTACTGTAGAATCCCGTAGGATAGAATAGATGCATCTTTAAAGAGGTGTGAGAGCACAATATGAAACAAAGATGTAGTTCTCTATTATGGATTGTGAGAGAGGTGACTCTCTCTTATAGAAAGGGGGAGAAGGTAGTACCTTCCCTACATAAGTGGCAATCAGCCCCTACATCAGTGGGAATCAACCCCTACATCAGTGGGACTGGCCTAAATCAAAGGAACCTCCCATGTGGGGACCTTTGGCTTACATCATCACTTAGGTCATACACTAAACACATCATAGCACTTGATGTGTCTTTACAACACACACAAACACACATGTGACTCCCCTAGATGCACATATGCACCATAGAGCAACATACTTATCTCAACATACCCTCTCTCAAGGGTTTGCCTCTTGCAGTGTCAAGGATACATCTAGTCTCATAGTTTCTCATGCCATCTCATGGTGGTCAAGGATAAATCTATGGCTAGGATCTCATGCTAGCAAGGGTTCCCAAGGGTGTGAGGTTCACAGAAATGGGACAGACAAAACACATATCACATGGTCTACATCATATGGTGACCAGAGGTGATTTACAAAATAACATATGATATTCTTTTTGGAGTACTACTCCAGGCAGAGAACCTCAAAATTTAACCAAGTGATGATAAACAAAAATTCAAAAGACAAAGTGCTTAAAAAGCATAGTCTTTATTTTCAAAGTTTGATTCTTAATTTGCTGATGGAGTTCTTCCTTCAGCCAGATTTGCTTTGTTGTTGAAGTAGTCCTTCTTAACAAGAAATGCTTGATTCTCTTTGTTGTTCTTCATGGAATAACACATTCCCTTTTCCAATTGTAGGTAAAGGAACTTAATAAGCAAGATATATTTGAAGCATTTTCCTTGTGCACTAAGTACTATGAGAAGATGATCCCAAACTTCATGTGAAGTTTCAAAGCCATCAATGTGGTGAATGTATGAGTCACTTAATCCCAAAGCAATGATAGCAAGAGCCTTCTTGTCTTTGATCAACCAATTAGCTTCTTCTTTTGTAGACTTCTTTTCCTTTCCATTCACAACATTCCATATCTCCTTTTTCATAAGCATAAACTTAGCTTTTGTTTGCCAAGTATGGAAACTAGTTCCATCCAACTTGGCTTAGTCATCTTTACAATTCAAGTACTCATCAAAAGAGAATCACATAGTCATCATTCTAAATGCAAAGTATAAGGACACTTTTGAGCTCCATGACTGAGTTCTACTACTCAAGTACAATCAAAGCAATGAAAGTCTGCAGTAAATACTGAAAGCCCCAAACTTATGGTGATTACTCAACACCTTTTGACCAAAATAGGCAGGATTCTGTCAACAGAGACCAGAGGTGCAATTCTCATAGCTCATAGCTCTATTCAAGGGGATTTTTATGCAGGAAGAAAGGCCTTATACCAGAGAAGGTCCTCCACCAAGGAAGAGCGCAATGTTGCGCCAGGTCGCCATAGCCAAGCTTGAGAAAATCGACTGGTTTTTTCGCGTTTTCTCCTCCAATTCTTGACCAAATGAGCTCAGATTTCATCAGCAGCTTGCCTGTAGTGTCGTGCAGCTCGAGCTCAGAGGAATTTGTAAATGGGTAAGCATAGAGGCGGCATTGTATGATAAATCGGCGAGCAGTCTTCGTGTTGGCGTTGCGCGTACAGGAGAAATCTTTCTAATTGCTTGCAGCTGGAAGGTCGCCCGTACACGAGGAGTCTACAGCTCAAAGGGTTTGAGCAATGGTCTCATATAATGGGAGAACTAAGCTCTCACAGATTTGGAGAAGAAAGAGGAAAATGGAGAAGATGAAGAAGCTTTGAAAAAACTAGTACTTTATGCTAGAGAGAGCATCTAATGCTAGGGTAGGCTAGATCTAGAACCTAAAGCTCTGATACCAAGTGTAGAATCCCGTAGGATAGAATAGATGCATCTTGAAAGAGGTGTGAGAGCACAATATGAAACAAAGATGTAGTTCTCTATTATGGATTGTGAGAGAGGTGACTCTCTCTTATAGAAAGAAGGAGAAGGTAGTACCTTCCCTACATAATCTGCAAGGAAAATCTGCCCACAGTGACAAACACTGTCACAGCCTATCCAAGGCTAAAAATGCACTACAATGCTCTGCTTAATGCCCAAAAATCTGTGAATAGAATCTGTAGAAAGTGGCAAAAGTCTGCAAATCGACACGTACTAAGTCCAGAACTGCTTGCAAACTTCCAAACTGCTCTTTTACCTGCAAAATTGTAACTCACATGCAAAAGTTCCAATTTCTTGCAGAAAATTGCATAGAGAAGAGGGCTAATGATCTGAAAGCCCCAAATGTTGCACAAATTGCACTCTGCCTGTAAAAGCCCCAAATTTCACTGCCAGATTGCAGTGCAATTGGAAAATCCCCAAAATTTTCCAAAACTTGTAGATCTACTGCAATGTCTGCTAAAGCTTCAAATGTTCTCCCAAAAGCGAAGCCAAACAATGGTTGAATGCACTACTCAACCTGCAAATGAACTTTGCCAACAAATGACGGAAACCGGACACCTTCAGCCTGCAAAAATCTACTGGTACGGAGCTGTACGGACAATTGTACGGAACTGACACGCAGGTACAGAAATCCGTACAGTCGTACGGACTGTACGGGACGGATTTCTATGCGGGTGTACGGACGGGAGGATGTACGGAATCCGTACACTTGTACGGACTGTACGGGGGGAAGGTCGCGATGAAGCTGTACGGACGAGCGGGAGCTAGAACTTGGTGATGGAGCTGAAATGCGGGAGTTGGAGGAGAAGAGCAAGGAGCAAGGAGCAGGTCCGGGAAGGAGGTGCTCTGATACCAAATGTGAGAAAATGCAAGAGAGCAAGATGGAGACTGAGCTGACCGTAGTTCAATCCCAAAATGTACTGAATTGAAGTGACTGAAGTGAAGCAAAGAAAGAGATAAGGGTTTTGTCTAAGTGACAAAACCCTATCTAATCACTAACCGTAGTTAGAGATTAGACCGTGGTTAGGGGGAAAAACGTCTAAGAGGGAAAAGTGCCCCTAACTCACTTATTACATTACATTGGCCACTGCCTAGAATATAATAATAATTCTAACAAGAGTGAGAGAGAGAGAGAGAGAGAGAGAGAGAGAGAGAGAGAGAAAGAAAGAAAGAAAGAAAGTTTATTAATGTCCACTAGAGACCTAAAAAGGTCTATGGGACAAAAGAGACCTGCTTATACATCAGTACAGAAAGGGCCATAGGCAACCTCCCTGGGAGTATCATCAGATTCCTCCAAAAAAACAAAACACATAGAACATAAAACATAAACGGAACTAAGTACTAGGCTATGGAGTGGCCATTACATCAGTTTAAGAATGAGGGTCTTTAGATTTTGTCTTAAATTCTCTGATCACTGCAAGACCATCATGATATACTGCCCATTTTCTTGCTTCCCTGGCTGCCCGAACCTTAGCAAGCTCGGTAGCTTTGTTCTTCAGTTGGGTTCTTGTAAGCTCCTCAGCAATCCATATCTTTGTCCCCTTCAGCTTATAGGATTGTTGTAGAATCCTCTTCCTGAGTGTCTTCGAGTTGAAGGTGATGACAACGTGTCCATTCCTAGGCGATAAATAAACAGGGGAAGACTCCTCTTCATCATCATTCTTGTCATCAGTTGGGCTTGCTGACCAATCAATGGCCGGGACTGCTGCCTTGATTCTGTCGATTGCCTCCTCGAAAGTGTCATCCTCGTGCTGCCAATCGGGTATTCCCCCTATCCGAATCTTCATAGCATTCTCTTTCCGAAGGTGATGTTCTTGGATCTTTGTTTGGATGTCAACCTTGGGTTCAGCTGTCACTTTCACCTGGATAAGCTCTCTAACCGTGGAAATCAGCTGTGATGTTGGGGGCTCAGCTTTACATGTTTGTACGGCTGCTACAATAATCTCCTGCTTCCCTGGGCCTTCCAAAGCTGCAATATGAGCTAGGGCTTGGGTGAGCTGGGACCTCAGGTCTCGCACTTCTTGCTGGAGATGGTAAATCTGCTCTTGCATCTTGGTTGGCGTCGGGGGAGGTTGAATCTTATACCTAGAGTACGTCCTGTCGAAGGGAGCAGGGGTTGTGGCTACCATGACGGAGAGAGAGAGAGAGTAACGTCCTTCGGAGGCCTCACAGGCCTATGGGACAAATTATACCAAGAAAGAAAGAAAGAAAGAAAGTTTATTAAAGTCTTCGGAAGACCGATGGGTCTATGAGACTGTGAAAACCCGATACAACGAGCTGTGGTAGTGGAGCTACTAAACGAGCATCCATGCTAAAACAAAGAGCTCAAGATCTGAAACAAAACTGAAAATGGAAACTCAAAAGCCAAAAATCGGCATCGTGGTGGCTCCCTGGTGGGCTGCAAAGATGTCTCGGATTTGTGTCTAATGAGCTGTCTCTTGATGTGGGGAAGGACGTGGTTTCCTTGACCTCTGTATCTGGCGGGCTATGTCAAGAGTGACACCTCGTCTGGCTGTCTCCTTTGAGGAGAGCTGAGATAGATCGGATCTCGAATCGTGCGTACTCTGGTCACTCTCTATGTTGTGTGTGGTCTCTACGTCCTTCGCTCGGCATCGTTCCATCGACTCTCTGTGTTGATCCACACCGCCCTTGAAACCGGCCTTCAATAAAATCAAAGGGCAGTAAAACTAACAAGTAACCAGTTAACATTGTTACATTTACAATTTAGCAAAAGTATTACCAGCAGATTGGGAGCTAGAGTGGCCCCAAAAGTGAGAGAGCCAGAATTCTAGGCTACATAAAGGATACATTCCTTCTTACATCTGGGGCATTCCACATCCCATTGGGCATCCACATACCTTGCATAGCCTTTGCTGTTCACTGCTCTCACCACTCTTGGCAATAGGTCTCCATCCCTAATCCAGGAAGCTTGCACACAACTCGGAACTGTCACTAGTAACCACACTTGGCCATACAGTTTCCCATACTTGTTACCAGTGCCCAATTAGCCGTCTATCTGCTCAAAGCAAAAAGGAAAAGCATACATAAGCTTTCTCCACTGTCCAGATTGTCATGACCAATAGTCTCTCACCCACATACATCTTGAGACATCAACTTGATTTCCATAAGAGAACTGGCATCACAACATAAGAGAACTATGGCAGTCACAGCTGTACCATCCCTCTCGGGGATCCAAGGATACTTTCCATTCCAAGCATGGATTGTCGACCCCTTCCTACTCAACAATGAGGCTATACCAAAAATGTGCCGTCTGCTTAGCAACCACTGACTGCATGTGACCCATCCCCTAGAGAAACCAAAAACATATTCCCACACGGAACAAGTTACTTGCCAAGGCCAACAAATAGGGTACACAATGAATATCGAACTCGCTCGCATTCAGTGCTCTTCCCACTTTCAGAAGGCATCAGAATTCCAAACCTTAGCCCTGCTGGGCCAGCCCTGCTGGGCCCTGCTCCACCCCCAAATGACCATAGGCATCCATTCTTGTCCATACGCTTGGATAAGGCTTAGAGTTATTACTAGCAGCCCATACGGGGTCACTCAACTCCCGTCACTACCACAAGTGTCCACGGACTCACTGAAATACCCATGCAATAAAGGTGAGCGCATAACGGATCAGCCCACAACCGCGGAAGCGAGAACCTGAACTGCAAGCATCCAATGTTGACCACCCTGCCAACTAGGCTTCTCCAAAACACAGCTCACAAGCTGAGCAAGTTAAAGAGGAGAAGACCAGCTTGTCTTGGCCAATCAGAGACATCAACCAAGCCCATACACGAGCTACAACAATTCAATTGGAAAGACTATCAGCCCTCTGCATCTGACACAAGAGAAGCCACCCAAACAAGGTGCATTCACTGCCTGAATGCTGCCGATTCCATGGCTGTACAAGACAGTTAGCAGGCACCAACCAAGCCCATACATGAGCTACATCAATTCAATTGGAAAGACTACTTATTCTTTCTTTCTCAATGGTGCCCCTCATCAATCCATTCCCACTCCCCTGGGTCCCACTACAAGAACCTAGTAGGGGAACCACCATACAGCCAGAGTCTCCAGGACCCCAACGCAAGAAGAATAGGATCAGGGTGAAGATACCACTGTGAGTCCCTGCCCCACTCCATGAAACCTGCAATCCTGACCGGCTGAAATGCAACCTCCAAAAGAATATCATCAAAAGATCTACTAAGTCTGCCTCCCGAATGAACATCAAAGACAAGGGTATCCTCATGTGCATCCTGCAGTGCAATAATCTGTGACGGAATGCCCATCCCTGAAATCGTTCCCCACCAAGTGGACTCTGTAAGCGACATGTCATCTGTGTCAATCCACTCTAGCGGAATGGCTGCGCATGCCTCAATAGACACGTCTTGGGAGATTTTGGCTAGCATTGCAGCTTGGCATATTTGGAGAGCCAGGTGTACAGAGGCGATGGAGGGTATCCAGGTTCACCCTTCCTAGACTATGGCTAGTATTTGGACTAACAGAGTACAGACTCTGATGGCCATTTGTGCGAGCATGCAGGGATCCTCCAGAGCAGCCACTGCCAGGAGACTTACTTTTTTCAAAGCTTAGAGAGGATCTCCTTTCTTCTCTGAGTCTCCTTCAGGGTTGAGATGGCATTTTCAGCCTCCGCCTTGGTTCTTTATTAGCTCAGTTTGAGCTGTTTTTTTTCCTCATGCATTGCATGATGTACTCTCGCATTTGAGCTTGCTCTCGCGGTTTTCATTCATACTTAATGAAGTAATTTTCTTGAAAAAAAAAAAAACAAATGGATCCATAGATGTACTCCAGGAAAATGTAAGTTTGCTACACCGTTTGGTAATTGGAGTGAAGTTAGTAGGTAATAGTGTGTTGATTGTCCCTAGGAATGCGTTGGTTAAAAGTACTCACTGATTTACTCTCTGCTGGACATGTTAAAGTTGAACTCGGTATGGGGTTATGATAACTCTCCCACTTTCCTTTGACTCTGCTTGGAGTCGATAAAGTCAGTCTACGTTGCTATGCGGTCATTACCATGTTATACCCCATCCTTTTTCTGTGGCAGGCAGGCAGTTTAACTAGGCCCATACTTATATTCTGCATTTGGAATGGGCAGACAGTGTTAGGTATGATAGTGTTTAAGTATGGAAAAACTGCTCGAAAAGTCACTCAACAAAGCCAGCACAATACTCTTGAATAGATTCATTATAATTTCTTTCCACCTGTACTTCTTTTGGTGCAGAAGAAGTCAGGCCAGTCCACTTGGTCAGCTCAATATTCCTCAATTTGAATTTTCTATTATCTTGATTGCTTGATAGTAAGGCATGATAGTAAGATGTTGCAGCATCACAATGCAATGCCAACAAAATGTTTTGGTCGTCTTTCTTGCAAGTGAATGCAGCTTGATTTTTTTGTCTCTCTCTTCCAGTCGTGTGAAGGAAGTTTGGGATACAAAGAAAGATGCAATTAGACAAAGTGGAGAGCAGGTTGTTCAGCAACTTGCGCAGGCAACAGCTGCAAGTGCATCCTCAACTGAACTCGCAGAAGGTCTGCCACAGCAAGCTGTCCAGCTTTGCGCAAACCAGGTAAGGAAATGTTGCTGTTCTTTTATATTTGTGATTCAAATGAAAATGAATTGGAAATTTTAATTCCATCACTGAAGCGCAATCTTCATTTCTTTGCAACATTTTCAATTTCTTATTGTTGAAAGGACAAATAATCTAACAGAATTCTGACAGGGAAGACTTGAAATTATTTACTTTTTGAATCAGTAATCATTGTGGATTAGTATTGTGCAAGCATTGTATCACAAAATTATGAGGAACGAAAATGGTGTTTGGGAAAGTTAAGTGCAAAGTATTAAGGATGTTCCTTCTTCAGAAAACTTGTCTGCATACTCATTGCAGACAACATTTCCGTGGTGGCTAGTTAAGTTGTATTAAGGGTGGCTAGTTAAGTTGCATTAAGGGTTAGAAACTAAGTATTGCAAAGGATCCTGTTGTGAAGGATCACCCTGCTTGAGAATGCTCATTGCAGACATGCTTTTTCATAAGGGGTAGGCGTTGTTTAATTTAATAGGCTTCAGTCTTTTTTGGAAGCCCCAGTCCAAAGTTTTTTACAATTTTAGTTTTTCCAAAGACTCGTGTGCTTCCTTAGGTCAAGCAGACTTTTCACAGTTTACTCAAGATAATTGTGAAGGTGGTTGTTTACTCAAGAGTAATTGTGAAGAAGGATGCCCTTTTTCAAGGAAATTATGGTGGGGGGTCAGGTACTTTTAAAATGATTCTGGATCACTAGAAGATGCCAGAACTTTTAAGAGCATGGTTTGGACTGCATCCTCTCTTAATTTTGAAGGATTTGTATCACTAGAAGATGCCAAAAATATTGCGGGTATAGTTCTGACTGCATCCTCTCGTAGACCATAGATTTTGGGTTCAGTAAGTCCTTACCCTCCTCTCTTTGTTGCAGCTTTCAAAAAGCTTTGATCCCAAATTGGGTGGCTTTGGTGGGCCACCTAAGTTTCCTAGACCAGTGGAAATCAATGTGATGATGCAATACTATAAGCGTTTAGATGAAGCAGGCAAAGGGGCAGCTGCATCCAAGTTTCTACAGATGGCATTGCACACCCTCCGCTGCATGGCAAGGGGAGGGATTCATGACCATATTGGTGGTGGTTTTCATCGCTATAGCGTGGATGAATATTGGCATGGTATGTTTTCTTGAAAATTTACACTTCTTAAGGGTACAAAGTGTATAAATACGAAGTTATTTTGTTTACTCTCCAATCCACTGAAGTTTAATAGAAAAAGAGTAAACCAAAAGTTTGTAATTATTTTGGCTGTCACTAGCTCCCAGAAGACACATGAACGACCTCTTTGGAAGGATCTCTTCCTTGCAATGACCCTATTTTATGTTATGACAGTGCCCCACTTTGAAAAAATGCTTTATGATCAAGGTCAACTAGTAAATGTTTACTTGGATGCCCTGTGCATAACAAAAGACAGAGTGTTTGCTTTTGTTGCACGAGACATATTGGACTACTTGAAGCGAGACATGCTTCATCCTGAGGGTGGGATTTATTCTGCTGAGGATGCTGACAGTGCTGAGAAAGAGGGTGCAACAAGAAAAAAGGAAGGTTCCTTTTATGTATGGACAAGTCGTGAGGTTAGCAATCAATTCCACTGAACATTTGCACCATGTTGTTATGCCTTATTTTACTTCTTCCTTCTTCTAACTTTTAATTTGTGACTCAAGATTGAGGACGTGCTAGGGAAGGAGTTTGCAGAAATTTTCAATACAAACTACTACGTGAAACCCAATGGAAATTGTGACCTCTCTCCACTTAGCGATCCACATGGAGAGTTTGTTGGAAAGAATGTTCTGATTGAGCGTAGTGGGATTGATGAGCTTTCGTCAAAGTTTGGAAAATCTCCGGAGGAAGTTCTTCTTGGGTTTTTCCGAAAGGAGCTGTTTGAGTGTAGATCCAAAAGGCCTCGTCCACACTTGGATGATAAGGTGCAAAATCTAAACAAAATGCGGTACATCTTTTGCTAACACTTAAGATTCTTAACAAGCAATAGCCTGTTAACTCCACTACCCACTCTTACCTGTTCATGATACAGTATATGCAATTATCTGCTAGTGAGCTACCAGTTACTATTTTGTAAGATTGTGCATGTTGTGAGAAGGGGGCTCTAGATAATGGTATGTATTCACCGATATAACTCAACATGGAACAATTTATGTTGAGTTTCTGTCCTGTCGACAAGCAGGTCATAGTCGCATGGAATGGGCTTGCCATTTCAGCATTCGCAAGGGCTTCCAGAATGCTTGGGGCTGAACCCAAGGAAGTTCAACATCATTTTCCAGTCACAGGATGTGATGTAAGAGTTCTTATTTTGTTAATATACTGTGGACTGCATTTCGCTTTCTTCTTTCTACACTTACTTCTCTGCTCAAAATTTTTAAATGATGTATCTGGTTCTCTTCTTACTCTCCACTTTAGTTATGTAGCTTCCTTTTATTGCAGCCAAGAGAGTATTTGCAGATTGCGGAGAATGCAGCAACATTTCTAAAGAACAAGCTTTTTGATGAGAAAACTAAACAACTGAGACGGAGCTTCCGACAGGGGCCCTCAGAGGCCCCTGGTTTTGTTGATGACTATGCATTTCTTATAGCTGGTCTCTTGGACCTATATGAAGCTGGAGGACAGACAAAATGGCTTGCTTGGGCAATTGAGCTTCAAGAAATTCAGGTATGATGGCTCTTTTGATTTAAATAAGTATTCTGCAAGTGTAAATTAGAAGTTATATGAATAGTTCAGGCTGATAACATATCTCATACTTAAGGCAATGAATTAATAAATTGGGTGCATGCAGGATAACTTATTCTTGGACAAAGAAGGTGGGGGGTATTTCAGCACTCCTGAGGGTGATCCTTCCATATTATTTCGGGTGAAAGATGATTATGATGGAGCAGAGCCGTCACCGAATTCCGTCTCTGCAATAAACCTCATTCGTCTTTCTTCGTTCGTTTGTTGTGATCGGTCTGAGTATTATCGTCGAACTGCAGAACACTTATTGGTAACTTTTTAAAAAATTTCCTTCTAGCATTCTATTGCTAGCTTCTATCACATTTGAATGTGCCTTAGGATTTAAAGATTCAATGGAAACTTTTCATTATAATTTGCACATCACTAAGCGTTTATGGCTTTGAATCTTCTTAAGGGCGACTCTGTAAATCATAGTTACTATGAAATGCGTTTGATTGATTTACCAAACGTTTGGAGAAGTTTGAAAAAAAGGAGTTTGGAAACTTCAATCAAACCTTTTTTTGCATGCACAAGTTTGAAAAACCCCGCGTTTGAAAAAGACCCTAAGTCTGAAACTATGAAGATTTTGCCCCTTTTTTCATGCCCGTTTTGATGCTCCTATCCGTGCGACAGCATCCATACCTCCTGCGTTGAAAGCAACAACTCTACCTCCAAGGTCGTGACATTTGCTGCTCTCCAGGCCCTAGGGTTGCATGCTGAAGCCTGCTCTAGCTTTTAGATGCGAGCTACTAGCTACCAGCTGTGTAGTAGCTAGTTAGTAGTTACTAGCCTTCCCAGAGTATAATGGTCATGCTGCTGATTATTAGACAAGTGGTCATAAATCCTCATCCTGAGCTTCTTGGTCCAGAATTGCATCCAACTCACTGTGGTAAGCAATGGTTGTTGCAGAAGCCTGAGGTTTCCTTGAGAATGCATCGGCCACTATGTTCTTTTTACCCTCCACATGCACTATCGGGAAGTGAAACATGGATAAGAAATTAGCCCAACACGTATGCTTCTCAAATAACTTCGTCTGAGTGAGGAAATATGTGAAGAAATTGGACGTCTCAAGAATGCGAATGTGTGCAATGCATACAAAATTTGAATGCATAATTGGCCCTCCAAGAGTGCCCTCGTGAGAGTACTTGTTTCTCTTTTGGACCTACGTGCAAGGTGGGAGAGAGATGGCAGATGAATGTAAAGTGACTAGAGAATGCTACATGAGATTCACAATGAAGATAAATACCCTTTCATTAATGCCTTGAGATCACTAAGTTCCATCTTCCCATTTACACCTACCCTTAGCCTATGACCCATGCATCTATCATTCAATGCACCTTAATACACCCTTTCCTTCCTGTTCCCCCTAGGACCTAGACACATGTGTGCACATCTTTATTAATAAAATAAGTGTCACATGTCCAAATTTGATGCCGTCTGAAGCAGTGGCTCCACCTCGACTAGTTCAATCTACTAAGATGATCCACTGCCATAACAAATTGGTCGGTGTCCATCATAAATACAAATACATGTTAGACCATTGGCGCATAATATATAATAATGTTCTAATGTCTACTAATCACTGATTAGTGATTTCTATTGTCATGACACTCCCTCCTGCCCGCTTGAATGGACAGAAGTCCTCTTCTAGATCCTCTCTTGTCTCTCTCTCTTGCATATGCTTTTCTCTTTTACTTCTGCATTTGCATCTCCTCTTCATAATTTGCAAATAGTCTTCTCTTGACAATACACGATCTCTTCTTAATCAGAACTTAAATCTCATCTCCAAGTTCTGGTTCCTCTTGATGCTGATTTTTTGAAATGCAAAAGTACCACTGCAGTGCCTCTTCAATATCTCTTCATAATCAAAATCCTCTTCAGAATACCAAGCTGCTGAAATCTCTTTATAGTAACCTGCTCAATAAGCTGAAACATATTCTCAACAAATTGGTCAGTATTAAAAAAATGTTCTCCTCCCCAAATGTTTCATTGAACTAGGTAGACCTTGGTTATAGATGATTTTGCGATGAAGAGCTTCTTAATCTATAGAAACTATTGATCATCACTCTGTTTTTCCAACTCTTCTATTTCAGCCCTATTCATCCTATAAGACGCTCTACATGGAGGAGAAGATTCTTTATTCTTCATCCATACTCTACAATGAATATGCCTACTCTCTATTCAATTCACACATCCATACACTAGTGTTGGCTGAATGGATAGCATTTACTCTTGGTTCTATGTTCACCGTAGAATCCTGGGATGAGGAGGTAGAAGCCTCACCCTCATGCTTAGATGCTTTGCCTTTCCCTTTTACAGAATTGGTTTTGGCAATTTTTGCTAATAGAGTAGGACATTTATGCCATGGATGCCTTGGCTTATGTTTCTTACATCCGAAACATTTACCCTCCTTAATTAGCTTTTTCTTCTCATCGTTTGTCATGGAAGGAAATGGTATCCATCCAAGACGTGATTGGCTGTTAACATTTTGTACGATAGCTTTCTCCTTCCTTTGTTGAAGGGTGTACGAGGATTCAATTCCTCTCAGCAATCTCAACCAATTTAGTGAGGTCTTTCAAGATGGTTGGGTTGAATATTTCAACCACATACCTCACTTTCGGGATTAGGGCTGCTAAATACTTCTTCCTTCTATCATCCTCACTCTTCTTAGGTAACTCTAAAGAGAGTTTTCAGAACCTAGCTGTAAATTTAGTGTTACTCTCGTTATCGAATTGCCTGAACCTTTTCCAGCGGAACGTCAATTCTTCTTCATGCCTTGGAGATATAAAAGTGGCCTTAAGCTGCTCTACAAACTTGGACCATTGAAGAATAGGCTCATTTCCTGTTTGTGATAAGGACCACCACATCCTTCTGTAGATGCAGTGCGACAAGAGCAAGCTTCTTGTGATCAGTTCTATCTTGATGGGCAAAATATAGCTCGAAATGGCGAATCCAATTAAGGATTCTATCCACCTCTCTTGCCCCATCATACTTTGCAAATTCTATTCTTTCAAGGTTAAAATTTGGCTCTCTTCGAGGGGGTACCTAAATCTTCATCCCCAAAATTCAGCACTCTCTTATACCCAAATTTTGTCATAATGGACTGTTCAATCATATGGCTAAGTTGAGAAACCAATTATGTGACCAGGGAATGGCAGAAACTGAAGAACACATGGTAATGATATGCCCTTACTATACTCACATTCGGAAAGCATTTAGCTCTCTTCTCGAGGGACATAACAGATTGGCTGATATGCTACATAGCGGGTCACCCCCAGCTTTAGGAACGTTTGTCTATAAGCTTTTCAAGCACAGGAACTCACCTAAGACATAAAGGTAGTTTCTCTTAATACCCTCCCCTCCAAGGGAGGAGTCTTTGTGTACGAGGATTTTGTATTGCTCAGGTCCCATAGGCTGATTTTTGGTCTTCAGAGGACGATAATATATTCTTCTTCTTCTTCTTCTTCTTCTCCCTCTTGCACTACTTGGATTATAATCCAAGTATATGGGATTTTGAGTTAAAGGTGTAAACTCAGCGCTTTGCTCTTGGATGGACTCATTTCTCCCTTCATTTTTAAACAAAAACTCCCTATCAAGAGATTCTTGAAGAAGAGATGAAGGTAATTCTATACGTGGGTTATCATACTCAATATGTGTGTAACTCTCATCTACATTCTCCTCAGGAGGAGGTGATGGTGTTCTCTCCCTATCTCCTTATGGTAGTGGAGGAAAAAGAATAAGTTCATTATTAAATCTCCCTTCCCCTTCCACTCTCGAGGTTGAAATTTGGCTCTCTTCGAGGGGGTACCTAAATCTTTATCCCCAATATTCAGCCCTCTCTTAGACCCAAATTTTGTCATAATGGACTGTTCAATCATATGGCTAAGCTGAGAAACTAGGTTATGAACGGGAGACTCCTCTGTCCCTCTTGCACTTGGATTATAATCCATGTGAATGGGATTTTGAGTTAAAGGTGTAAACTCAACGCTTTGCTCTTAGATGGACTTATTTCTCCCTTTATTTCTAAACGAAAACTCCCTATCAAGAGATTCTTGAAGGAGAGATGAAAGTAATTCTATTCGTGGGTTATCATACTCAATATGTGTGTAATTCTCATCTACATTATCCTCTCAAGAAGAGTTGATGGTGTTCTCTCCCTATCTCCTACTGGTAGTGGAGGAAGAAGGACAAGTTCATTATTAAATCTCCCTTCCCTTTCCACTCTTACCTTTTAGTAATACAAGAGAGAAAATGACTTGCTGTAATTTCAGAAAAGGGGTTTATTTTATAGCAAAAGTCAAGTGTTGTAGAGTTGGTGGTACTTATCCGACTCCTGCTTCGCTAGTGTCAAAAAAACACTCGAATTAATCTCTTCTCCCTTCTGTTTTGGGCGTTTCTTCTTGTATTTCTGCTGTAAACTGATACACTCCATTTGGGCTACTTGTTTTGAGCGGATTGGTGCTCTAGATACCGCTATAAGGGGGTAGTCGGTGGGTGGATCACCCCCTTAAATCTTGTTCCAATCCGACTTTCCATTGGGGAGAACGGGGGCAGTCTCTTTTTTCCTCACGTTTTAAGGGTTTTAAGGGTCTATTTGCACACGGGGAGGGGGGAGTCACCCAGTTAGGACACCCGTTCCCCGTCCAAAGACCAGAAATTTCAAAGAAAGCCCTTACCTCAAGACCCCAAAAATTCAAGCTTGGTTGTGAGTTGTGCTTTGTAGATGGTTTTTGGGAAGCCTTTCCCAGAGTTGTAGGGGGAGAAGGTCCGCTTATGTCTTGTTCTGCACCCGTGTTGCGTCCTTCCTCTCTCCACTCATCTCCGACTGTGCAAAACTTTTCTGCGCGTGCGTCGCTTCGTGCGCCTCTCCCATACGGACCCTTGCCGCACGAGCCTGCTATGCAGCTCTCTCCCGTCCGCTCTTCTCTTGTGCTGCGCTTGCTACCCGTACCTCTATCCCGCACACTCTTTCCCTTTTCCTGCTGTCCCGATCATGGATTGTTGTTGCTCTGATACCAAATGTGAAGAAACAGACTTCTCAAGAATGTGAATGTGTGCAATGCATGCAGAATTTGAATGCCAATTGGCCTCCAATGGGGGAAGAGCGTCCTCGTGAGAGTACTCGTTTCTCTTTTGGACATACATGCAAGGTGGGAGAGAGATGGTGGATGAATGCAAAGTGAATAGAGAATGCTACGTGAGATTCACAATGGAGAGTGATACCCTTTCATTAATGTCCCTTGAGATCACTCAAGTTTCATCTTCCCTTTTACACCTACCCTTAGCCTATGACCCTTGCCTCTACCATTCAATGCACATTAATGCACCCTTCCCTTCCTATGTCCCTTAGGACCTAGACACGTGTGAGCACATCTTTATTAATAAAATAAGTGTCACATGTCTAAATTTGATGCCGTCTAAAGCAATGGCTGCAGCTCGACTAGTTCTATCTACTGAGATATCCACGCCATAACAAATCGGTTAGTGCCCATCATAAATACAAATACATGTTACACCATCAGCGTATAATATATAATAATGTTCTAATGTCTAGTAATCAAGGATTAGTGATTTCTCTTGTCATGGAAAAATATCTCATAGACTAATGATCTATCTGCACTGTGAAATCAGCCGCAACAAGTAAATAGTGTTTCCATATAGCAAGGGCATGAATTACAGCCAAAAATTTCTTCTCATAAATGCCCAGATGTCTTACATTATCCTGCAAAATCCTACTCTCATAGGCCACTACTCATCCATCCTGCATGATGACCGCTCCAAGGCCATTCTTTCCACATGCATCAACTTGAACATGATAAGCTTTCCGAAGATCTGGTAAGATCAACACTGGATCTGTGGTAAGCCTTTCTTTTAGCATCTTAAGTGCTTGAATATGATTCTTAGCCCGGTAAAGATGTCTGCAACATTGTCATGTATTGACACCTAGATCATACTGATCTCCCCTACATGCAACTTCTCTCTGACATAATGATAATGAACCTCAATGTGCTTCGTGCGAGCATGAAAAACAAGATTCTTTGCCACTACTATAGCACTCTGACTATCAGTGAGAATTGGAGAAGGACCCTCCAATAAGAAACGAAGATCAACGAACAAACGTCGCAGCCAAACACATTCAACTGTCGCTGTGAAAGCTGCCTTGAACTCAGCTTCACATGATGAAGTAGCCATTGTAGATTGCTTCTTGCTCAGCCAAGAAATGCAAGCTTTTCCCAAAAAGAAACAATTACCACTAGTGGATGTCCTGGTATCATAGTCTCCAGCCCAATATGAATCACTCTAAACATGCATCTGCAAGTCACCCCCCCTGGGAAACATCAAGCCATAAGACTTTGTGCCTTGCAAATAATGGAAGATGCGTTTTACAGCCTCCTAATGTGTTATCTTTGGACAGTGCATATATCTACTAACCTGAGATACTGCACAGTGAAATATCGGGCCGTGTATTGCACAAGTAGATGAGGCGTCCAACAGCCTGGCTGTAAAGTGTGACGTCCACTGATTCACCTCCATCATACATAGTAAGCTTCAGCCCCGGCTCCATGGGAGTGGCTATAGGCTTACAATCATGCATGTTGAACCTATCCAAGAGTTTCTGTACATACTTGGATTGAGACATAAGGCCAATGTGCCTAAAGGGGAGAAAAGAATAAAAATTACAGCAATATACAGTTACTGTATACAAGATCATAAAATAAGAATGGTCTCATCCTAATCCCATGATGTGGCGGCAATGTGCAAACCGCTCTGTAGGCAAGCTCTTAGTGAGCAAATCTGCAGGATTATCATCAGTATGCACCTTCACAAGCTCAAGCCGCTTGTCTTCAAGTACCTCCCTGATGAAATGGTATTTCACATCTATGTGCTTGGTCTTCTGATGAAAGACCGGATTCTTTGCCAACATGATAGCACTCTGACTATCACAATGCAAACTGGCATATCTCCTGTAATGCCCAAATCTCCCACCAGCCGAGTAAGCCATATTGCTTCCTTGCAAGCCTCAGTGGCTGCAACATATTCAGCTTCAGTGGTTGACAGTGCAATGCATTTCTGCAACCGAGACACCCATGATATAGCACCTCCTGCAAATGTGAAAATATAACCGGTAGTAGACTTCCGGTTATCTGCATTCCCTGCATAGTCTGAATCTGTAAAACCATGCACCAATGCATCCTGCCTACCATAGCATATGCACAAGTCTTTGGTACCCTTGAGATACCTCATGACGTCTTTCACTGCTTCCCAGTGCCGCTTGCCTGGATTTGCCATATACCTGCTGTGATGACTCCCACCGCAAAAGCAATATCCGGACGAGTGGCAACCATGGCATACATCAAAGAACCAACTGCAGATGCATACGGAACCTTGGCCATTTCAGCCTTATCATCATCTGATCTGGGGCTGTCCTTACTGCTGAGTTTTAAATGTGGAGGCAACGGGGTACTAATAGACTTCCCCCCCTCCATTTTAAACCTCTGCAGTACTTTGTCAATGTACTCCTTCTGTGACAGAAACAAAAGTCCCTTGGACCTGTCACGAATAATCCGCATACCAAGAATATGGTTTGCATCACCCAAGTCTTTCATGTCAAAAGACTTATGCAGTTGCTTCTTCAAAGCACTAATCTCCTGCTGAGATTTGTTGGCAATCAGCATGTCATCCACATATAGAATGAGTAGCATCAAACTGCCATCCTTTGCCCGTTTGGTGTACAAGCAGTGATCGGTCTCACACCTATGATACCCTTGGGACTGCATGAAGGCATCAAACTTCTTGTACCATTGTCTTGGCGCCTGCTTGAGTCCATACAAGCTCCTCTTGAGCTTACACACAAGCTGCTCTTTCCCTTTAACAACATATCCCTCTGGCTGACTCATGTAGATCTCATCATGAAGATCTCCGTGAAGAAAAGCAGTCTTCACATCCATCTGACATAAATCCATGTCCTCATGAGCAACAAGAGCTAACACTGCTCTCAAAGTAGTCATCTTGACTACAGGGGAAAAAATCTCATCAAAGTCAATGCCCTTCTCCTGCTTAAATCCCTTGGCAACCAATCTGGCCTTATACCTCGGTAAAGCATTTGAATCCACTTTGACTTTGTAAACCCACTTGCATGGCAAAACCTTTCTGCCTGCAGGTAGCTGCACCAAGTCCCATGTATCATTTTGAAGTAGGGAGTCCATTTCTGACTGCATGGCTTTCTCCCACTTCCTTTTCTCAGTTCTTCCCATAGCTTCCTTGAAGCTGGAAGGCTCACCACAATCTGTCAGCATGATAAAATCAGCCACATTATTGGCGCCTGGAACAAACCTGTCAGGAGGCCGTTGTACACGGGTACTCCTCCTAACAAAATGTTCCGGATTAGGCTGCTGTCTAGCCTGTTCGTCATGCATGACGGGTGGCTGTACCACCATATTTGGCTGTTCTACAGCGCCATTTGCTGGCATCTCCAGTGGTGCATCATTGGCAAAATTGTCTGGCTGATTTTCAGCCTGTATACCCTCTTGAACAGGGTTATCTACAGCAGCTTGCTGCTGCATATTAATGGGCATTCTTTGCTGTCCGACATCATCATAAACAACCCTCCTGTATTCCACAGGTTGCACGGGTTCTTTGTGTACACAATCCTCTTTAAAGATGACATCATTGCTGCGTATAATCTTCCGTTTGACGGGATCCCATAACCTGTACCCCATTTCACCTTCGTCACCATAACCCATGAAGATGCATCTGAAAGACTTTGGCTCCAGTTTGGTGTGCAGTTCTTTGCGTATATGAGCAAAGCACTCGCAGCCAAACACACGTAAGTGCTTATATGAAGGTGGCTTGCCAGACCACACCTCCTCTGGCACTTTCAACTCCAAAGCCTTGTTCGGCGACCTGTTAATTAGGTGAACTGCTGGTTGCACGGCTTTAGCCCAAAAGCCATGGCGCAATGCAGCATAAGACAACATACATCAAACTTTCTCCTGAATAGTTCGATTCATCCGCTCACTCACACCATTTTGAGATGCATTATGGGCTGTGAGTTCCTGTTTAATGCCCTTAGCTTCGCAAAACTGTACAAAAGCATGTGACACATACTCACCCCCATTATCGGATCTGAGGCATTTCAGCCTACGTCCTGTCCGATTCTCAACCTGAGCGACAAACTTCTTGAGAGCATCTAAGGCATCGTTCCTATGCTTCAAGAAATAGACCCACACTTTGCGTGTGGCATCATCAATAAAAGTAATGAAATACTTTACACCCCCTAGTGATAGCTGTGGCATCTCACACAAATCAGTGTGCACTAGTTCAAGCGGTGCTCTATTCTGGGGAGTTCTCCTCTTATGAGGAGTCATAGAATGCTTTCCAAAAATGCAATGATCACAAGTAGGCAAATCTGAAAATGAAAGAGACGGCAGATAACCCAAACGTGACAGTTCTTGCATTCCTTTAACGGACATGTGTCCCAACCGGCTATGCCACAATGAAACCTTTGGCAGCTCGGTTATGGCAACAACATGATTACCTACACTGGAAACATAAAGAGGGTACAAGGTATCACTCTTATGACCCTCAGCCACTACAACCTGGCCATCAGTAATCACCCATTTGGAATCCCCAAATGTGGTGTGGTAACCACTGTCATCCAACAAGCCAGTGCTAATCAGATTTTTCTTGATTTGCGGCACATGGCGAACACCATCAAGCACAAATATGCGTCCATCAGGGAATACTATCTGTATACTGCCAATCCCTGCAATCTGACATGCATAGTTGTTCCCAAGGTGAACAACTCCATGAGTGCCTGTGTAGGAAGTAAACCACTCCTTATGAGGAGTAACATGAAAAGAAGCACCTGAATCCAAGAGCCAGGTGTGCATGTCATGGCCATCAACAACCAATGTATGTGCAATTACAGCAGAAGAGCAGAAAACATCATGTCTGTCACTGTCACTGTCCTCTGCTGCAACATTCACTGCATCCAAGTCATCTGCCTTGGCCTTGCCCTTGCCTTTGCTTCCACTGCCTGCATCCTTTGTCTCAGCCTTCTTGGCTTTCTGATCCCGTATAAACTTGAAGCACTTAGACTTCACATGTCCCTTCTTGCCACAGTAAAAGCATTCAATATCCTTTTTGCCACGGGACTGACTGCGGGATTTAGACTTGCCAGCAGATCTCCCCTTCTGCTGAGTCCTACCTCTTTCCTGTACCTGCAAAGCATTGGAAGACTTGCTGCCCATATTATTCTTCCTGCTCATCTCCTCCATAAGGAGAGAGCTCTCCACATCAGCATACATAAGAGTGACATTTGAATTAGACAGGGTGGTCTTGAAAGTGTCCCAACTCTCAGGGAGGGTACACAACAAGAAGGTAGCCTTGAACTCCTCATCAAGGTTCAATCCCTGTGCAATAAGCTGTGTAAAGATGGCATTGAACTCACTCAAGTGTGAGGTCATAGCTGTACCTTCCTTCATGCGAAGGTCGACAAGCTTCTTCAACCAATAAACCTTACTGGCTGAGCTCTTTTGGGCATACAATTCTTCTAGCCTCTGCCATAGGCCATAAGAGGTCTTTTCAGCCTGAACATTGAACACAAGAGAATCAGTGAGAGTAAGCATAATAGCAGCCCTTGCAGACAAATCAAGCTCCTTCCACTCATCATCTGCCATTCCAGATGGCTTGACACCCTTCACCCTTATGGGCTTAGAAATCTTCTTTAGCAGAAGTACATTCAAACACTGTTCTGCCCATAATGGATAATTGTGTGCCCCTTCCAATTTCTTTATGTTTAGTATTGAGGATTCACTTCCCCCTGATGCCATATCAGATAAGGAAAGTACCTGACTCCCTGTAAGTCAAAAAAATGACTAAATAAAATTCTGATTTCTCAGAAAACCTGCTCTATCAAGAGCCAGGAGCACTCACAATAGTGCTGTTTTTTACTGTCAAAAAATCTGCAGCAAAACAGAAAATTTTCCCTCCAGTCACTGTACCTTCTGACACACTGTACCGTGCTCAAATAGGCATAAAACAGTAACTTCAGAATGCTGCAGCTGTTCCACAAGTGCTTTATCAGTGCATCATCATCTGACGAAGCACAAAACACTGCTGTCCTGGACACTTCTCCCACCTCAGATGAGGTATTGCACTGATTTTATATGCATAAACCACTTGTCATACACTGTTTGGTCCACTGAAAAAGGCTCCAAACACCTCAGCCTGTCACAAACCTGCAACAAAGTATGGGACAAATCCCAAACAATCACCCTTCTGCCAAGGGGATAAAAGGCATCTGAAGTTCTCAAACAGTAACTCAAGTGCTCACAAGCAAAATCTGGGCAAGAGCCCTTTGATTTGACACCTGTACCAAGTGAAAAACACCCTCAACACTGAGGTAGCATACAAAATACAGTGCTCTCCTAGCACTTTCACCTGACAATGTAATGCATAGACGGCCTTGTGTACACAGTAACAACACAGATCCCAACGTACAAACACTGAAGAGAAAATCTTTTGAGCACTGTCAACGATGGACAGTTAGGGACCGAGTAAACTCGATGCGCCCTGGCCAAGCGTGGCTCAACTGAGATTTTCAAAGTGTCGTACACAGAATGTGACCTGCAAGAAATATCACTGAATACACTGCGGAAACAAGACCAATGTGGGCACCCTGGCTCCACACTGCCTCAAGGCATACACTGCATACACTTCCAGGCAAAAGCCCTTTGAAATTGTCACCCGAAAACTGAGATTTGCACTCAGCAAAAGCATAAAAGCCCTCTGCAAAATCAAGGCATCTGACCTTCCCGAAACAAAATAACTGTGCAACCACCACACACTGTGGCACTAGTCACCTCAAGCACGAGGGACACGAGTGTACTTGCTGTACCTCAAACACACAGTTTTGAGAACTGAAAAAATTCCGGGAATGAAGAGCAGAGTGCTCTCTCTTATCCCTCTTCCCCCCCAAAAAAAAATCTGCGCCTGCTGTACCTCCTGTACCTGCGCAGGGTACCTGTTGTACCCTGTACTTGCGAGGGCACGGATCCCAAAAAAAATGTCGAAGGTCTTGCACGCGTCCTCGCCCGCTGATGGAGGTCGGCTGCTGCTGGTCACGCGACTGTACAGCCGGTACGACGGCCTGTATGGATTCCGTACAGCCGGTACGGTTGGCTGTACTGGTCGCTCCGATACGGCTGCCGGTGTGCAGCCTGGGTGCGCGCCAGTGTTGCGCGCGCCTGGTAGGCTGCGGCCGCCGGTGTTGTGCGGTGCGCGCACTGGCTGCGCCCGCGCAGCTAGCAGCAGTTAGCTGCGTGAGCAGCTGCTCCTGCGCTGGCTGCTCGCCCCGCCCGCTGGCGTTGCCCCGCTCGCTGCTGCCTAGCTCTGCTCGCGCGCGCTGCAGCCCTGCTAGCTGCTGAGGGCACGAGGCCCGAGGGGAGAGGGAGGGGTAGAGGGAGGGGTAGACCGAAAATGAGAGGGAGAGATAGAGGCTCTGATACCACTTGTGAGGGAAAAGAGTGAGGGAGTGGAACGATGAAGACACGGAGAGAGAGGGAGACACAAGAAGTGTGGGTGTGTAAAGTGTTGAGCCATACCACAAACTCAAAGGTTTTATTAGGATTAGGTATTCACCCTATGACTGTCTTAAGACAGTCATAGGGGTCATAACTTTTAAAGGGTGGCAATGTGCCTTTACCCCAACAAACTCAACTTTGAAATATGCAATTGTATCCTCATTTGACCCCGTGAGCAGCATGTGATCTACATAAAGAATGATGACCAAAATATCCCCCCCATCCTTCTTTATGTAAAGGGTGCTTTCTGTGGGACTATTATGTAACCCCTTACTTGCTAGGACTGCATCAATATTGGCATACCATGCATGTGGGGCTTGTTTCAGCCCATATAAAGCTTTGTTAAGCTTGCAAACCTGAAGTGCATTGCTAGAAAGTTCAAATCCAAGAGGTGGTTTGACATAAACATCTTCCTGCAAGTCCCCATTAAGGAAAGTTGTTTTTATGTCCAACTGAGGGACTTTCCAAACAAAATTTGCAACCATTGCAATAATTGACCGTATGGTGGTCATCCGGGATGTAGGAGCAAAAGTCTCCTCATAATCTATGCCCTTCTTCTGTGCATAGCCTTTGGCAACCAGCCTTGCCTTGTACCTATCAATAGACCAATCTGGCATCCTTTTCACCTTGAAAACCCACTCGGTACCAATGGCATGCTTACCTGGTGGCAAATCCACAACATCCCAAGTTTGATTTTTCTCTATGGACTGCAATTCATTGTGCATGGCATGCATCCACTGCACATCATCCTTTGTTTCTTCAAAAGAGTCAGGCTTCTCTCCCAGCATAAGCTGTCTCAACTGAAAAAGCTCCCCCTACGTGCCTTACAGGACTACGAGTCCTACAAGGCAATGGGGCCTCAAGCCTACTCTCCCTAAGAGTCTGTAGCAACCAATTCGGGACTGTTTTGGCTGCGTGTATCTCTTGAATCTCTTGCTAGACAAATTCATCCACACCCTATGGAGGTACAAAATTAACCTGTGGCTGATTTGGGGCATGTGGATCAAGAGGAGGTTGCTGAAATTTCTGATTTTCAGCATGAACCTCGGCTGGAGAACCAAATGCTATAGGAAGCATCCCTGCAAAAACATCATCTGAAGAAGCTGGAATTTTAAATTCAGCATGTGTATGTGCTGAATTTTCAGAAAATATAACATCTCTACCAACAAAAATCTTGCGTGAAGCAGGATTGTAGAGACGATAGCCTTTGCTTTGTGTACTATACGTAACAAAAATGCATTTACATGCCTTATCAGACAATTTGTGTCCAAATTCCACAGGCACGTGGGCATATGTAACACAACCAAAACGTCTGAAATGATCCACTGAAGGCTTTCTCCCATGCCATGCCTCATAGGGAGTGATCGTCTTCAAAGTCTTTGTGGGAGCCCGATTCAAAATATAGTCGGCACACATGAGGCCTTCAAGCTAAAATCTGCGAGGCAACTTTTTACTGGTAAGCATGCATCTATCCATCTCCATAAGAGTGCGATTCTTGCACTCAGCTTTGCCGTTCTGTTGAGATGTAAGCCTCGATGTATGCTGATGTGTGATGCCTTTCTCCTTCAAAAATGCCTCGAACTCATGAGACATATACTCTCCCCCTCTATCTGTGCAAAGTGTTTGCACCTTGAGTCTTGTCTCATTCTCAACCATAGCCACAAAGTGTTTGAAATGCATAAACACTTCTGATTTTGTAAGACCATAGACCCAAGTGTAGTTGGTGAAGTCATCTATGAATGTAACATAATAAAGATAACCCCCAAAAGCAGGTGTCCTCATGGGACCGCAAACATTACTATGAATAATCTGTAATTTGTGTGTAGCTTTCACTACACCATCCTTCTTGAAAGGAAATCTATGCATGTTGCCAAGAATGCAACCCTCACATGCATGAGGAGCAGGCGACTCTAAAGGAGGCAATGCATCAACCATATCACGCTTCTGAAGTGTCATTAAGCCGCCATAGCTCATGTGCCCATACCTGGCATGCCATAACGCCGCATTCTGCATCGCAGCGGTGGGAGTGCTCACTGAAAATGCAAGATCGGATCTTTTCTCATATATAGAAAGTTGCAAAAGACCCCGATACAAAGTGCTAGACAACATCAAAGCATAGTCATTCTCTTTGTCTCTGACTGCACACATAGCATCATCCAATACAACTTGAAATTCTCCTCTATTAAGAGAGGACACTGAAAGCAAATTCTTCTTTATGCCTGACACATAGAGAACATCTGAAATTCTGAAATATGTGCCATCAGTAGATGTGAGAATAATGTCCCTCACTCCACACATTGAATAAGAAGAATTATTTGCACAAGTCACCTTCTTTTTAGTAGGTAGAGGATGCAGAGATTCAGAAAGGCTCTTCTTAGAAGTGATGTGCTTTGAAGCACCACTATCAAAATACCAAGTATTAAGTGTCTCATTGACACTGAGAAAGCATGCATCCTTTAAAGGACCATAACTGCAAGTCAAGAAAGCATAAGGGTCATCATCATTAGTGGCTGTAGCATCTGAACTACCCACTGGAAAATTTGAAGTGCAAGACAGAAACGCATTGTGCTCTTCCACAAAGTTGGTTGTAACATCTCCCCCATCATGAGAATGAGGAGCTGATGCATCTGACACAGCCATACCTGAATCCCTTTTCTTCTCTTTAGCTATGCGCTTCTTGCATTCTCCAATATAATGACCTAGCTTCTTGTAGTAGTGACAAATGCCCTTCTTTTTATGCTTATCTGCATCACCCTTAGCCTTATAAGAGGGCTGTCCTGAATCAGCTTTTGCATGTGTGTGGGTTGATTGGCATGTTGCTTTTGCTGCCCTTTTCCCTTGGGCACCGGCGAACCAACTGCAATGTTTGCCCACAAATACAGAAAGCCCCAATTCTTTGCAAGATCTAAGCCAAACAATGGCTATCTGCAATGGATGGGAGGCTGGGAGTCAAAAGCAAATGCAGAAGCAGGGAGCAAGTCCGGGAAGGAGAGCTGCTCTAATACCAAATGTGAGAAAACAATGAGAGCAAGAGTGAGCTGAACATAGGTCACACAAAAGGTAGACTGAATGAAGTAAAGTACAAAGAAGAGATGAGGGGTTTTGTCTAAGTGACAAAACCCTCTCTAATCACTAACCGTAGTTAGAGATTAGACTATGGTTAGGGGGAAAAACCTCTAAGAGGGAAAAGTGCCCCTAACCCACTTATTACATTACATTGGCCACTGCCTAGAAGATAATATTAATTCTAACAAGAATTTCATTAAAATTTGAACTTAAAACCCGCTACAAACTTACCAGTGCCAAACCAGTCACATTTTGAGTTTTGACTCTCAAAGAGTTGAGCTACAAAGCTTGGAACTTGGGGCCTAGGCCCATAAATTGAGAACAAAATTCCAAAGTCAAACGTATGCAGGGTATAGAGGCATTGATGCCACGATGAAGGTAGTGTAGTACTTTTTCTATTGGCTAGCTTTGAGACAGGATGTGGATGCCTTTGTGAGAACATGCGTCATCTACCAGAAGGTCAAGTTTGACCAGCGGAAGACACATGGATTGTTATAGCCATTTCCAATTTCAGATAGAGTGTGGGAGAGTAGTGCCATGGATTTCATATTTAATCTTCCTAGGACATGTACGGGAAATGATGGCCTTTGGACTATGATACGCTGGCTCAACGAGTAGGCACATTTCCGGTCAAGAAGAAAATTACAGCGTATCACATGGCAAGATTGTTCATGCAGAACATCTTCAAATATCATGGATGCCCTAGTCTATCGTGAGTGAGAGATCCGTGCATGAGGAGTCTGTTTTGGAGAGGGCTCTTTGAGAATATGGGCACTACATTGAAGTTTTCATTTTCTTTTCATCGTCAGACAGATGGGCAGTCTGAAGAGGCTAATTCCACTGTTCTTGACTTGCTGAAATGTTACATGTCTGAGCATAAGACAGAGTGGGAGAAGTATTTTCCCTTAGTGGACTTTGCCTACAACAATATTGTGCATACTTCCACTAGGAAAGCTCCATTTGAATTAGTGGAAGGAGGAAGGAAAGTCCGCCTATATTGCATACTAAGGATAAGATTTTTGAGGCTGATAAGTATGTTGAGAGCATGAATGTGGCATACCAGAAGGTGAAGCAGGCTCTCCAGAAGACTCAGGCAAAGCAAAAGAAGGCAAAAAAAGTGTCCATCATCTCCCCCCTCCCCCCCAACCCAATGAATGTGTGCTAGTCGTGTCCTTATCAAAAGAGTTGCTGTTTCTGTTCATCATTACTGTGTGTAAACATATGCTGCTGAGAGTTTATCTTTGTTCGGAACAATGTATGTTCTAGGAGTTTAAAGAGAAACTTTGTGCCGCAGGCTGTCTTTGAAGGAAGAATAAAAGAGCTACCAGTGGCTGTGCCATTAATGTGTTGTGCAGCCGACCTTCTTGCGGTCCCTGCCAAGAGACAGATTGTAATTTCAGGACCTAAGAGCTCACCAGAGTTCGAAGCTCTTGTCAATGCATGCCACACAACTATTGACCCCGACAAGATTGTATGTTGCTCTGATTTCCAAGATTCTTTAGCATTCAGTTGATTTCTAGATTACCTTCCAAAATATGACTCTCACATGTCTTAAGCTGGTTTCTGATCTCGAAAGAGAATAATTTCCACTGATCCATTTGCTTTTAGTTGGATGTGAGTCATACTTTTTTATCATCTGAGAAAAATAAATAGTGTGCATGCATTTTACATTTTTGATGAGTGGATGCCATGATCTGAGTTTTGAACACAGTTTGAACTGGATTTGCCTTTGCAGATCGTACACCTTGATCCAAGTAATCCAGAAGATGCTAAATTCTGGGAAGTACACAACCCAGCAGTACTTTCTATGTCACAGAAAAGTCGGGTAGGGGAAGCAGTTGCATATGTATGTCAAAATTTCACGTGCCATGCCCCTATCACTGATGCAGCCAGTCTTGTGCAACTCCTTCAGAATCCTTCGACACCAAAGATTTCAAGTTTAAAGTTGGAGACTGGGGTCAAGTCTTAATACAATGTTCTGATCCTATTGTTGCTTACCTAGAGAGAGTCTCTCTAAGATGAGTACCTCTGCTGCTTTGTACAGTCATATGCATTGTACAGTCTTCTTTGTACAAGGTTGGGCTATCCAAGCAAAGATGAAATGTTCATATGTGCTGTTACTAAGTGTGATCTCATGTGTGATTTTGTTCATATTTCTCGTTGAAATGTTGGCTACTGGGTTTGTCAGATTGCAGTGGTTTAAGGTTCGGTTGTACTACAGCATCAGTTGGCTTGTAAAAACAACTTCATGTAGTTGCGTTCTGCATTCTTTCTCTAAAAGGAAACCATCTTTTGTTCTAGATTGCAAGTGTTTCCATGATCTTGCTATACATCTTATAGTAGATATTAGATTGAACATCAGACAATCCATGCCTTTAATATAGCTTTTATAGTAGAGTGGTTATCGGACAACTGGGTTGCTGGGTATAGGAGAAGGCGGTGAATGGCAATAGAAAAGACAGTAACGGAGTGGAAAACAGAGCACTTCTAGGGAAACATGATGTGGAAGAAGGGAGATTCTCAAGACAACATAAGGCACTGACAGGAGAAACAGAGAGTGCATGAGAGAGAGAGAGAGAGAGAGAGAGAGAGGACTCATCTACGAGGGACGAACCTGATGGTTTTTCATCACATGAAATGAGCAACCAACCAGTCTGCCCCCAAAGAGGCAAGAAAGAAACAATGTTTGTTAAGTAAGATCTACGAAGGCCAAAGGGTCTATGAGTTTGGGAAAAAAATACATACAATGAATGCTAAGGGATGGAGCCACTAAAAACGGGCACCTGTACTCAAAGGTGGTTGTCTGACAAGATAACAAATACACCGCACTATCGTGCGAGATAGAGAACCCAAATGTAGGGCAACAAAGGGAGGCACCTGGCTGTTGATTAGCTATCCATCCGAGTGACTAGACGTGTGTATGCTGTCTCTAGGACCAATGCCTCAGCCATCCATTTGAGTGTCTGGACCTATGTAGTTTGTCTGTGGGACCAACTCCCACTGGTCGGCTGGGGATAAACAAGAGGACCTCGTCTGACAATGGCTCTGAGAAAATCAGTAATGGATCGTTGCTGCTTAGCATGAACCGACTGGTCCGGGGCCTTCCCTCCTTTGTAGCCTTCGAGAGGAAGCTCGTCATTTGACAAGTGCTACTTGCGGTTGACTCCCCATGTTAAAAAGTAGGGAGGAGATGTTGCAGTCCTCATTGAGAGTCTGGCCAAGGTCGAGTCTGTCGAGCCGTGCACTTTGGGTCTACTACATGTTTAATTTTTGTCCTCTTTGGCTCGGGTCGTCGAGAGAGTCTATGATCGTCCTCTAGCTGGGCTTGGATGGTTGCAGTTGTGCTCTCTTCTACCCTCGTATGAGCTGGTCTCTCACTCTGTCAGAGGGTAGGGCATACACATGGTATGCTCGTATATCCATCCGGCTTGCCAAGCACGGTATCCAGATGGACAGACTTCCTCCCTTTTAGTACAACATGGACGCGACTCATGAGTCGATCCCACGATCTCCTCTAGCTCCACACATCTCGGACTTGGGGAGGGGACCAAGAGGTCCCCACCAAGATCCAGTTCTATCACGACCACTTCCTGAGAGTATCGGAGGAAGGATTCATCATTAGACCCCAGTACCTCAAGGATAGAGGAGTCTCACATGCACTGAGGATTGCCATTGGACATATGCGTGTTTCGTCACATCAGCTGAGGATTGCAGTAAGAAGAGCTGAAGGTATACCCAGAGAGCAGAGGATTTGCATGCTATGTACGCTAGGGGCAGTTGAGACAGAGGAGCGTTTTCTCTGTATTTGCCCAGCCTATTATGAGATACGGGGATGCTACCACTATCTCTACTTGGAGTGGAGTGGCTTCGGTCCACTATCATGAATGATCCATTCACATGACCAGGTCTGTTTGGGGCTCTATTTGATGGAGATGCACGGGCACAGGCAGACACTCCTGCGGCCGATCAAAGAGCAGCAAGAGGCGGCTAGACCACAAGACATGGAGGTTGATTGAGCATAGTGACGCGTCACAGACTTCTATACACGAGTCAGCTCCACGACACAGTGGAGTAGAGGAGGAGGAGCTAGCTGATATGAGGGCAGCTTGGATCAGTAGAGAGAGTCGACACGGTGCCATTGAGAGTGGGGCACAGAAATCATGCGCGAGACAAAGTGTGCCGAGAGCACATTCTATTGAGGTCTGTCGACCTATCACAACTTTCCTCGGAGGGGACCGACAAAGACAAGGGGTCACCCTGGACATAGCCCAGAGAGTTCAGAGATCAAGGAGATTGCGCCCCCGCCACAGCGCGAGACGTCTCGACAGACGTAGATGCGAGATATTTTCACAGCTCACCAGAGAGCCATCACTGTGCCTCGCTTCGATTTCTGAGTCCCAGCTCCAAGATCGGCTTGATTTAGCTTATGTTTGACTAGTTCTGATTATGGTTATGGTTATGATTTTGCTAGCATAGACGAGTTCGCTGTGCGTGTCTTGTTCCAAACCCATACGCCCAAGCAAAAGAGCTCCTGCTACTCCCGGACTCCCTTGCTGCCCCCTTTCAGCCTTGTCCTACCTCCCTCCCCGCCCCTCTCTCCTCCCTCCTCTCAGCCGCCTCCATGCCTTACCTCTCCCTCCTCCCTCAACCCCTCCTTGCCTCCCTACCCCTGCCTTCTCAGCCCCCTTCCCTCGCCCTCTACCCCCGCCCCCTACCTCGTTGCTCAGCCCCCTCTCCCTCTCCCCCGCCCCCTACCCCCGCCTCTCAGCCCCTCTCCCCCGCCCCCTCCCCTCGCTTCTCAGCCCCTCTCCCCTACCCTCTACCCCCTCTACCCCTACTCCGCATCCCCCCTTGCCCCGCTCTCTACCCCTGCCCCCCTCCCTCGCCCCCTCAACCCCTACCCCCACCTCCTCCCCTCGGCCTTTCCACCCTGATTGACGATGGCTCTGCCTTCAGCCAATCCTCACCCCCTTCCACCATAGTTCAAAAAAGATACAAAGCAGGAGAGCTCGACTTCACTCTTTGCTCGCATCCATGGGTCCCACCCTTCCAGGTTACAGGCCAGGGATTGGATGCTCATTGCTCTACCTGGAGACCTCGCAGGGTATAGGCCAGGAACTGGATGCTCGCCGCTCTACCTAGAGACCTCGCAGGGCACTTCTCAAATGTTCGTTTGCTTGGGCGAGGTTTCTTCCATATTATTTTTTACTCCTCGGAGGTAGCACGTACAGTGCTTTAGGCTAGTCTGCTAGCACTAGGCTCCAAGAGGATTTTTCAGACCCCTTTTTTATTGGGGTTTGATCCTGTCAAGGAAGACAGTCGGACGACATCACTCTTCAAGCCTTCCTCAAGTGTGCCATCGACTACTACATTCCATTGGAGCCACCTTTGGAGTGGTTACTGAGATCCCCCCCCTCTTCCTGAGATGCCTACTTCAGCAGCAGAGGCAATTAGGTCCGATGGGGTACCACGTGTTAGGGTCATTGTCTTTGACCCTAACATCTCGGATGACCACATTATGCTTCAGCGTCCAGATGGCTCCTTCTTGAGAGAGAGAGTCGAGATTGCAGGGAGACAGGATCAGTGTAGGATTTGCAAGGCCCGTGGGCACTTTGCCGGAGATTGCCTAAGGAAAAAGAAAAGACCAAAAAGATCCACGGGTGCGCCTCATAGCTTCACTCGACCTAGACCTTCTTCACGACCAGTTCCTACCACCTCGCGCACTGCTGGACCTTCGACTTCACAGCCAGGATCATCAGCCTCTCGCCTGGTACTACTACAGCACGGATAGGATAGCCAGCACGTCATGCTTCGGTTGCCCCCTATTGGGTGCCTGTAAGAGTTGGTGAGCCAGTACCTTAGACTACCACTGACGGGGCCGCTGACCCGTCTCTTCAGGCAGGATACATTCCTGTCCTGGTTCCATGTGCAGATGAGACTGCTCTTGACCCTGTTTAGATACAGGAGCGCTCATCTAGGGAGAACCTTTCTTTAGAGACCCGTGCTTTACTTGAGGAGAGTGACAAAATTGTGGCTGAGGTCATGCAGATGTTGCCACGTCTGTCTACACCTGACAGAGGTAAGGGGGTTTTTGGTTCCACTCCTCCTTTTGTAGGGCTCCTTTGCACTCATGTGCCAGAGGTTCTTCGCAAGAATTCATTTTCAGTTCTGGTAGACTTGGCTGAGTTTGAGGCAGAGGAGGAGTTTGTACCCTCCACGCATGGGAAGCATACCTTTCAGGACAGAGTTTCCCCCTCAGCAGGGGGGGGTGTGCTTTCCCCAGTTGATTTCCCTCTTCTTGATAGGAGGAATTTTTCGCAGGAGAGGGCTTTCTCCGCTACCAGGTCGGGTAGGATCTTCCATCTGGCCGCCTCCTCTTTTTTTTTTCCCCCCCCCCGAAGAAACAGTGCTAATTATATTACTTCGAGAGCAAGATACAAAAGGTCAGCTTGTAGCTGACGGGCTGCGTTCACAAATCGGACACAGCCCTAAAAGGTAACAAAAAAGTAAATCTCTCTCTCACGGAGGGATAAGGCGAGTGTGAATGAACAGCCATCGGGGTGGTGAGTAGCGCCACCGAAGGCCCTGCGAAGTCTGCTCGAAGAAGAGGCCCTGTGTGTCCCAAGCCCGGAGGAAGCGTCTCCGCTTCTCCCGACCGGCCCGGGAATCTCCCTGAATCTGGTCCCACTGGCCTCTGAGGGTATGAATAATCTCGCTCCAAATATCAGTCATGATCTGGGCAGTCGATAAGGAGGTGCCACCGAGGATCTGCGCACAACGCGAGGTCCAAATGTGCCACCCTGCGATGCTGCTAATAATCTCCCAAACTGGCTGCCTCTCCTGAACTCCTGTATCAGCCTCTGCTAGGTGTTGCGGGATACCCTCGAGCGGCCCCCACGTCCCCTGTGTGATAAGGAAAGTGGGGTCCTGCTGGCATGCCTCGAATAAGTGATGAAGACCAGGTGCGGTGCTGCACCAACAGAACGCGCCCCAAGTGATCAAACCTAGCTCCGGTGCTGCGCGAGTAAGAATCCCGAAAGTCCACCTCCACACTTCCTGGGCGCGAGTGCAGCTCCACAGGCAGTGTTTTGGTGACTCCTCATCCTCATGACAGATCTGACAGCGTCCGTCCTGGCCTAACTGCCGCAACCAGCTCCCCACTGGAAGACCTTTGTGGGCAAGAAGCCACAGGAAGTAGGAGATCTTCCGCGGCCGCCAGCTCTCCCACAAGGCCTTCCAGAAGGCCTGCAAAAAGAACTTGGAAATACCCTGTGCATACCAGCTGGGCCGTTGGGTGGGGGGGCGACTCTGCATCCTCCCAAGAACTCGCCTGCCCAAAGTCGTGCTGTAGGCAAAGAAGGAGGTCGGCCCCTGTCCTGTCACAATCTCTGGCCATCTCCACTCTCCTGGGTCCCAATCAAGCTCTGACAAGGCCCGCCCCTCCCAGAGCCAGAGTCGCCAAAGCTACAGCTGATCCTGCTCAATGCTAGGATCGGTACGCAGGAACTGGCCGCCTCCTCTCACAGATGAGGATTGTCAGTTGGAACGTTCAGGGCCTCGGGGGTGTATCTCACCGCCGCCACAGGCAGCTGATTCGTAACCAACTTCATCCAGGGGGTACTGGGGGTCCCATGGACATTGTGATGATTCAGGAACACAAATTGGATGCTAGGGATTGTTCCAAGTCGGGTAAGCTTCTTTCAGGCCATACTTTTTGGTCACCCGCCTTGGGCACCAGGGGAGGTACTTGCATTTCTGTTTCTTCTTCTATACTCCTCTTGGTGATTGGACACGGGATCATAGTCCCTTCCAGAGCTCAGTGGATTATACTTTTAATTGATGGGCATAAGGTTGGTCTCTTAAACCTTTATGCTCCCAATTCTAGAGGGGATCATATTCTTTTTTGGAAGGAATTGCTCTCTTGGTCACATATTGCAGATGCTTGGATTATAGGGGGCGATTTCAACATGGTTGAAATGCCCTGAAACAAAAGGGGTGGTAGGGAAGGTGGCCTTTACTCCCTAGAGAGAGCAGCATGGGATGCCTTCCTTTTTCAGTACAACGGCAGGGATGCTTGGCATGATGATAATTTTGACACTCAACCACATTCTCTCGTGTTTTCTTGGTCGAACAGGAGATTGCATATGGCTATACATGAACATACTGACAGATTTTATGTGGATGATTGGGCTCTTGATAGAGGTGATAGTGTTTACATTGTAGTTGGGGTGTCCACTTCAGATAATTTTTCAGTGATTTTGATGGTCTCAAATCCCCATGTGAGGTGCCGCTCTAACAGTGTCAGGATTCCAAATTCTATATGCAGAGGAGGGCCTTACAGAGACAGTGTACGTGGGTATCTCATTTGTAGGATGGGCAGCTTTCTCCTTCAGACTTAGCCGCAGCCCTCTCTGATATCAGTGACTTTTATCTTTCAGTTGCTCGTATCAGAAGGGGTGAGATCCTTAGGCGTGAGATAGGTATCCACAAGCAGTTGGCTGCCCTTCAGAGGGAGGAGTAGAAGAGGCCTACAGATGCTTGGATTCAAGAGCGCCTTGCTGCAGCAAGGGCTCAGTAGCAGTCACTTTTAGATCAGAGAGCAGAGTATGCCTTTCACGCCAGAGAGTCATTTTGGACACAGAAGGGAGGTAGGGTCAACAAGCAGTTCTTCTCTACTCTTGGCTCCAGACATAGTAGGGAGAGCGTCTCACAGCTTGTTGACTCGGGCGGAGTTCTTCAGACACATCCAGAGGCTGTCTTGCAGGTTGCCACCGATTTCTATGCCTCCCTTCTTACAGCAGATCCAGATACTCAGGCCACAGATGATGCTAGAGTGGTTATTTGGCGACATTTACCTGGATTGGTGACAGGGGATATGACTGTTTCACTTGATGCACCCTTCACCAATGTAGAGTTCAGGATTGCTCTCTCTGCCCTTCACAAGGGCAAGTGTCCTGGTTCAAATGGACTTAACCCCTTATTTTTTATTACTTTTTGGGATCAGATTGGAAATCATATTACCTCAGCCTTGCAGGGTGTATGGGACTCGGGTGAGATGCCAAACTCACTTACGGAGGGCCTCATTCATTTGATTCTGAAAGGGGGTTGCAGGAATTTAGTGTCTTAGTGGAGACCGATTACCTTGCTGGGTACCTTGTATAAAATCCTAGCTAAAGCTATCAGCCTTCGTCTGCAGCCCTTTTTACCATATCTTATCCATGATACACAGACGGGTTTTGTGCATGGCAGGAGCATCTTTGATAACATCTTCTCATTTTGGGAGGCTTTGAAGTGGGCCATGCAAAATGGCCACAGGCTAGCCATTCTACTCTTGGACTTTGAGAAAGCTTATGATAGGGTAGACTGGGGCTTTCTGAAGGGCACACTTACTCGCTTTGGCTTCTCAGATGCATACATTAGAGGGGTGTCAACCCTCTACAGATCAGCCCACAGCCAGGTTCTTATTGGTGGAGTCAGGGGAGACAGGTTTGAGATTACCAGATCAGTCCATTAGGGTTGTCCCCTCCTTTTATTCCTTTTTGTGGCTGAGGCTAAAAGCTATTACATTAGAGCTGAAGATGGAATCGTAGGGCTCAGGCTTCCTCTGAGGCAGAAGGATGAGCTCTTAGACAGGGAATTGGCAGTGGCTGTATTTTTGAATGCCACTCCACAGACACGGAATTCATTCAGGACAGCATTGGATTTGTTTTGCATTGCGGCAGGTGCACACAATAATTGGAACAAATCCAATGGCTTTTGGATCAATGATGAGGACACTCCAGTCTGGGGGATTGACATAGGGTTCACTTGGGTTCAGAGGGGAGTCTCCGTCATATATCTGGGATGCCAGGTTGGGTTGGGCATCTCTCCGGCACAGTAGTTCGCTCCCGTGTTGGAGAGTATCAGGAGGAAACTCATCTTTTGGAGTTCAGCCGGACTTGACCTTGCATCTAGAGTTGTGGTTGTGAACCAAGTATTGTTGGCCACTGCTTGGTTTGTTTACTCATGTTGGTGCAGATCTAGAGGTTGTATCGCTCAGCTCATGAGACCTATCAAGAACTTCCTATGGAGTGGTTTGGATGGCATCTCTGATGTTGTAGCCAGGGTGGCTTGGGAGACCCTCATTCTCCCCACATGAGAAGGGGGTCTCAATATTATTGTCCCGAGATTGCAGTGTATGGCCGTGCTCTGCAAGTTTGTAGTACGTGGATTGATGCCTGGAGAGGAGCCCTGGAAGGATTTTTTCTAACGCAGCATTCAGTCTTGTGCCCCTTCTCATGGGGGAGATTGGTTGGACAGCAGCAGACGGATCTTTACTTCAGCTTATCTCAAATCCCCCCCTTCCCCTCTCATGGTTGCTATTTTGAAAGCTTGGGGCTGCTTCAGAAACACACTTCACAGAGTTCCACCCACTTCTCGTGAAGAGATTTAAAGGCAGCCAGTCATGTGGAATGACTCGATTTTGGATCATCATGGCAGGCCACTTGGAGTGTCACATTATATGCACCGGTCTAGATGGGAGATGGGACTGGCCTCTACTGTAGGCGCTTGGCAGGCCTTTATGAGACTTCCAGAGGATTAGAGACTTTTAGCAGTTGGCCACCTCAAAGGGAGTGCACTCAGGATACAGCAGATACAGGCAACCATTCTGCTAGAGTGGATTGACACAGATGACATGCCCCTTATAGAGTCCACTTGGTGGGGAATGTTCTCAGGGAGGGGCATTCCGTTATAGGTCATTGCATTGCAGGATGCACATGAGGATACCCTTGTCTTTGATGGTCAGTCAGGAGGCAGACTTATCAGATCTTATGATGATATTCTTTTGGAGGTTGCATTTCAACCTATAAGGATTGCAGGATTCATGGAGTGGGACTGGATTCACAGTGGCATCTTGACCCTGATCCTATTCTCCTTGCACTGGGGTCTTGGAGACTCTGGCTGTATGGTGGTTCCCCTATTAGGTTCTTGCAGTGGGACCCAGGGGAGTGGGAATGGATTGATGAGGGGCACCGAGAGAAGAGCTTTCCCTTCTTTCGCTATACAGTTAGAAATGACAGGAGATTTCAGCTCAGCAGTGGAGGTTGGAGGCCCTCCCAAGTGCCACATTGGGATAGTTTTCAGATTTCCGTAGTTGTGCGGAAGAACTTTTGGCGTAGGTTCTGGAAATCCCTCAGGAATAGAAAGATCACTATTTTCTTTTGGCTTTCTATTCATGGAGGGATTGCAGTCAACCTGTGGAGATCCAGGTTCAGGGCTGACCCTACTTGTCCTCGTTGTCGCATGGCAGTTGAGTCAGTACAATGTTGCCTTTGGGTGTGCAGACAGGCGAGGACGATCTGGAAAGGTGTTGCTAGGATTTTCAGCATCTTTCATACAACACCTTTCTATATGACCTGGGGTTCAGTGGCTTGGTTATCTCTTACGGGCCCATAGGTGTTGTCACCACAATGCAAATATCCTAAGTCAAAGTACAGTTGACCATTTATTTGATCATAATTAAAGAGTTTTCCATTTGTGTTAATTATGGTCAAAGAGTTCTTTCAATGGTCAAACAATTGACTCTGGTCTGACTTCGGTTGGCGGGGAGACTTGGTTTATTACCAAGAGGGTTAATTGCGGCTAACCAGAGAACCACAGAGCTGACTACGGTCAGAGAGTGTTGACTTCGGTCAACGAGACTTGGCATGCGCCAAGAGGGTTAACTACGGTTAACCAAGATGTGCCAACTTCGGTTGGAGAGACTTGACTATAATTAAGGCACCTCGACCCTTGGTCAAAGTCCCTTAATTATGATCAAGAGCGTTGACTTCGGTCAACCAGAAAATAAATATATATTTTTATATTTGTTATGTGTGCACATGTGTTCAGTGGGGACGCCCACCATGACTAGAATTAGTCCACAGTGTGTCATTTGCATGCAAAGCGTTAACAATTAATGGGTGCCATGGTGGTGCGCTTTAATTAATTGTTGTAGGTACTAGGAAGAGTGATTTTCCTAAGCGCAATGGAGCCTAACAAGAGTCTAGGAGAGGTGGTTCGCGTGACCAAGTGCTTCGAAGACTCCAGAGTTGCCCTTAGAATTTAACAAGTGGCTTGTTGCCAAGAAAGGGAGCCTAAGAGCTCATGTAATGATTCATTTTACGTTTGGGTTTTTGTATGAGCAGCTCTACGCTGAACTGTGTATTCACTTTCTCTCAAGAAATAAAATACCTTCAGGGGGGTCCAGCCCGACATGTTGTCCTGGGCCCTAGCTATTTGTTGAGAGAGGGAGAGAAAATGAGAGTAACTTTGCTGTCTTTTATGAAGAGGGATTTCATTGGTATCAGAGCTATGGCAAGGATTGCCTTCTATGGCAACCTCGATCAGAAAAGTTAGTTGCAGATGGGAAAAATTGAAGCTACGCAAATGCATGACGCAGGCTATATGCTTAATCTCTTTGTGAGCGTACATTGCAGACGTAATAAATAGTATCGTCTGTCATCATTGCTATTGTCGCAAGTATTGTGCTATGCAACTGGAAGGAATTCCGCTTGTGAGCAGTGAATGCTGTTCTAGTCGATGCTTTTCACAAGAAATGGACGGAAGGGCTAGAAATCGAATGGTTAAAATTGTGTACGGTGTCCGACGTGAGAAATCCTTGGCCACTGTTTGTAGGTTGTGAGACGAACAGCCTGATCTTTATCCAGCCCCAACCCAACTGAATTCTTGGGAACACGTCAGCACCCCTCAGGCTTGCATGCCACGTCAGCACTGTTCTGTATACTGCCATGTCAGCTCGCACGTGTCAGCGCCACGTCAGCACCTACATAGGCCTATGCCACGTGTACTCGAAGCTGGCACTGACCAAGGTACTAAAAACTAACTAGGGTACGGTTAGTTAAACTCCAGAACCAAGTCGTGTCGAGAGCCTTCGCCAGTCTTGCGCTCAGCCAATTCGTCGCCATAGAATTGCACAGCTTCGCCAATTTCCCTATCCGAATCTCTTGGCACAGAGAGTATGGCCACGCTGGGTAGCCATTATACAAAGCGGTTTAAAATTGTAGTCGCAATACACGTGGCAGCCAGCTCAGATGCTGACGTGGCAGGACATGTGACAGGTGACGTGGCTCCCACATGTGTGTGATTGACACGTGGCATCCAGTTAGCTGACCCTGGTTAGAGATCTGGTCAGAGGACAGCCTAACTAGACTGTCTAATTAACTAGACTAGACTGGTCCAGTTAGCCAGTTTGGTTAAGTTACTGGCCAAGTTACAGACTAACTAGTCTGTCAATGTAACCAGACCAGAACAGGACTGATCTGGTTAGTGTAACCAGTAGTTATCCATCTGGTTACTCTCTCCCAAAAAAAAAAAAAAGACAGTTGCAAAGACTGTTTCTGCTAGCAGTTTCACCTATTTGAGAGAGCATTTACTGTCAGAAAAAGCAGAAATAAGAGAAAAATCAGAGATTTGCACAAGTAAAGGAATGCATGCCTTTGTGCCCAGGAAAAGGGAACCAGATGCATACTCAGTGCTTTTTGCAGCAGCCAGAAAAGGGGCAATGTAGTTGTTGATGCCTTGGCAACCTTGTGGGTATATGCCTTGAGTTGACAGCCCGGTATTGGCATAGATTGTGAATGCAAGACACCTCTTGTTGAGGTAATTTTTCTCTTTGAAAAGCAAAGGTTGTGTGCATCAGTTGCATACACAGTGTGTGTGAGAAACTTGCAGATCTCAGATGAGTTGTAAGAAAATGGCTCAATCACCTATCCAGTGGGATTCACAAGATAGGGATGCACACCCAAGACAGAGAAGTATGCAGCAAAATCAGCAAGAATTCGAGCAGATGGTACACACTCGTATGCAAGAGATGGAAAATCTCAGAAGGGATCCAAGACCTCAGTATTTGTTTCAAGTAGAAAATATGCCTAATGCAGCTTATGATGTGCCAATGCCAGAGGCACACTCTCGTGTACAGCCAGAGAGAGAGATCTCATAGGGGACGGTCTCATAGCAGGAAGAGATCAAGGCATCATTAGCGATCTCCAAGTCCTTTACCGTCTACCTCGAGCTCGACTTCTGTATCTTCTTCTTTATCAGATAAACCATCCAGAAAAAGAAGGAAACACAAGAAGTCTAGGAAGAGTAAGTCTTCCAGAGAGACTAAGGAATTCAAAGAGGGAGGTAAATCTATCAAGTTTATGACCTATAATGGACAATATGGTCATACAGACAAAGCATTGCAGTTCATCAGGCAGTTTGATGCTGCATTCGGTACAGAAAAGTTTTCAGAATCCTCCAAGTTAAGAATGGTCAGTTTGCACTTGACAGGGACAGCTAGTGCATGATGGAGTGCACAGACCATAGATGGGTCAGCCCCAAAGAGGTGGAAGGACTTCAAGAAAGCCTTCTAACCAGTAGTTTATGCCTAAATAGTTTAGAGATCATGCTCTTCAAGATTGGGATAGTTTGCATATAGATGCAGGAGATACAATGGATGTGTACAACCAAAAGTTTTGGGATGCTTATTTGCAAGTTGCACCTTTCAAAAAGATCTCCAAAGGAACCCAAATGAGAAAGTACACAGCAGGTCTCAGTCCAAGAATCTAGGCAGTAGTGAATACTTTGGGGGCAAAGAACATTCAAGACCTTATACATTCAGCTGCAGTAGCTAGTCTTGTGCCATTACAAGATCCATCCACGGTACTATCCTTGCATGCAAGACGTGCTGAAAGAAAGAAAACCGATTTTTCAAAATCAGAAAAGAAAGAGTATCCCAAGGTTGAAAAGAAAGGGTTTCAGTCTCAGAAGCCGAGGGGTTCTCAGTTTTTTTTTTTTTTCCCCAAAAAAGAGACTTCTATTAAGTAAGAAAGAAACCCGCTAGAGCAAGCTCTGTGCGGAAATACACCATGGTAAGCATGTAATAAAAAACACCTTTGAGGAATGAGGTAGAAAGAAACCAAGGCTGAGGCTGAAAATGCCATCTCAACCCTGAAATGCTTTAAATGTGGGAAAGAGGGGCATATGGCTGCCCAGTGCCGTGAGAAGCCTTCGGGTTCTAAGGAGCAGAAAAAGCCACAAGTACCACCGAGGCCAATGGTGGGAGCAGTCTTAGATGTTTTGGGGAGTACCTCAGACCTAAAGGAAATAGAGCTTTTGCTTTCATGGGGAAAGATAAGAGATCGGCAAGCATTAATCCTATTTGATCTAGGGTCTATAGACAATTTCATATCTGAAGATTTAGGCCTGAGATTAGGGATAAAAACTGAAGAGCTAGGCAGAGCTCTTGATGCTGATCAAATGTTCCAAGGGAATCCAGTGCAAGTTACTCCTTTGATTGGAAAGCTTCGTGTCCATGTGCAGAGCTATGTAGATTAGGAGGACTTTTTAATCTCTCCTTTCAAGTAGCACGATGTTGTTCTTGGTACACCGTGGCTCCATCGAAAGGAAGTAACGATAGAATACCCTGAGAGGGTGCTGAGTTTTATCCATAGGGGGAAAAACCAGCGTTTAGTTGCCAAGAATAAAGGGGAGACTATCCCCATTGTATCTGATGTTACATGTGGTAAAGCAATGAAGTCTGCAATTTCTGCGTACCTGGTTTTTGTAAAAGAAAAAGAGAATGATATGCATGTTGAAATGAATGATGCAGACAAAGATAAATTTCAATTTCTTGTAAACTTTAAAGATTGCTTTTCCGATGATTTGCCAGGGGAGTTACCCCCAGAGAGACCAGAGGATCATCAGATAGAGTTAATGCCTGGTAGTGAGCCACCAAATAGACCACCTTATAGAGTCAGTGCGGCTCAGAGAGAGGAGATTATGGCTCAGGTGCAAGACTTGCTGTCCAAAGGGTTGATTCAGCCCAGCTCGTTTCCTTTTTGCTCACCTGTACTTCTAGTACAAAAGAAAGATGGTTCTTTTTGAATGTGCATTGATTATCGTGCATTGAATAAGATGACCATCAAAAATAGATTTCCGATACCATGCATAGATGATGCGCTTGACCAACTCAGAGGAGCAACAGTTTTCAGCAGGATAGACTTGAAGAGTGGCTATCATCAAGTCAGGATACAACCACAAGATGTGCATAAGACAGCTTTTGCACTACATTCGGGTTGTGTGAATACTTAGTGATGCCTTTTGGGTTGACAAATGCTCTAGCCAAATTCAATAGAATGATGGATCGCATCTTCCGAAAGTACAGGCATTTCACGGGTACTTTCTTTGATGATATCCTAGTCTTTTCAAAGACAGAAGAAGAGCACAGGGAACATCTTGCTTTGGTATTTCAAGAACTTCAAAATTTTCAGCTTTTTGGCAATAGCAAGAAAAGTGAATTCTTTTTGGAAGAGATCCATTATCTGGGGCATATAATATCCAAGAATGGGATATAGATGGATCCTGCAAAGATCCGAGCCATCCAAGAATGGCCGAAGTCCATAGTTTTTTGGGACTTTGCTCCTATTACAGGAGATTCATCAGGCAATTTGCTGATATCGCAGCTCCATTACATGACCTTACTAAGAAAAATGCAGCCTTTACATGGGGAATATCACAGAGGAAAGCATTCAATACACTTAAGGAGAAAAGGAGAAGTTGACTACAGAGCCTATTCTTGTAGTCCCGGATCTTTATCAACCTTTTGATGTTGATTGCGATGCTTGTGGAGAGTGTGTTGGGGTTGCATTTCATCAGAATGGACATGTAGTAGCATACGAGAGCCGAATATTGTGTGATGCTGAAAGATATCTGGGAATCTATGAAAAAGAATTGTTGGCTGTAGTTCATGCTGTGAACACATGGAAGCACTATCTTTTGGGTGCAGATTTTACTGTTAAAACAGATCACCAAAGTCTGAGATATTTTTTGACTCAGACAAAACTTTCCGAGAAGCATATGAAATGGGCAAATATGCTGTCATTGTATCATTTTCAGATTGTCCATACTCCAGGAATTCGGAATAGAGTGGTAGATGTCTTGTCCCCAAGACCCCATGTCAATAATGTGACTATTGCCTATCATCAGGACCTGGAAGGCATGAGGGAGCAATATGCTAATGATGCAGATTTTGGCGAGATTTTACAGCAAATGCAAGAGGGGCAGTCCACCAGTCACTATTTCCTGAAAGATGGGTATCTAATGAAAGATGACTGCCTATGCATCACCCAGGAGATGAGGAAAAAGATTTTGGAGGAATGCCATGCACCTCCTTATGTTGGACGTAGAGGAATTACAGCAACAACTCTAGCACTAGAGAGGTATTTCTTTTGGCCAGGAATGGGGAAAGATATACATCAGTTTGTTACTAAATGCCTTACGTGTCAGAAAGTGAAGTATGACAAACGGAAGGCACCTGGCCTACTTATGCCTCTTCCTGTGTGTCAGGCACTGTGGGAAAGTATTACAATGGACTTCATTTTTGATTTGCAACCAAAGTCAGGGAATGATGGGATTTGGACTATCATTGATAGATTCAGCAAGCAAGCTCATTTCATTCCAATTCGTAAAACCATAAAGGCAGATCATATGGCTAAGCTTTTCATGGCGCAGATTTTTAAGTACCATGGTATGCCTAAGTCCATTGTTAGTGATCGAGATCCCAGAATGACCAGTCTATTCTGGAGAGCTTTATTTGATAACATGGGGACGAATTTCAATTTTTCTTCTTCTTTCCATCCCTAGACAGATGGTCAAAGTGAAGTAGCGAATTCTACAGCATTGGATATGCTGAAATGCTACGTGGGTGACCAAGGTTTAGACTGGGGAAAGTACCTACCATTAGTAGAGTTTGCTTACAATTATACAGTACATAGCTCTACAGGGAAAGCCCCCTTTGAGGTCATCTATGGAAAGGTGATTGTGCCACCTATCTTGAGGACCAAGGACTAAATATTTGCAGTTGATCAGTTTGTGAGAGACCTCCAGACAGCTTATAACCAAGTCCGGACAGCAATCGAAAGGTCTCAAGAGAAACATAAAAGAGTTGCAGATAAGCATAGGAGACAGTTAGATCTCAAGGAAGGGGATTGGGTACTTTTGAAGTTCGAGAAAGCTAGGCTCCGTAAGTTTAAAGGCAAACAACAAGTGTATGCAAAGTTATCTCTCAGGTACTATGGCCCTTTTAGGGTTACAGAAAGAATAAATGAGGTTGCATACAGGTTAGCATTGCCAGAGCATTGGAGGATTCACAATGCATTCCATGTGAGTCTTCTAAAGAAATTCCAGGGGCCAGAGTCTACAGAGCTAGTATCAGAGGATCCACCAGAAGTGGATGAGCTGGAGAAGGTCCTTCATCCAGAGCAGATTATGTACCATACTGTACGCAAAGGCCCTGAAGGCAATGAGTTTTATAGGTATGTTGTAAAATTCAATAATTATACGGCATTAGATGCCAAGTGAACGGATGAAGACATGTTGTCTGATCATCCACAGCTTTTGGATGTTTACAAGGAAGCTTTTCAGTTGAGGTCAATTGAATAGAAGCCGAGGGGATGCCACCATATGGTGGCAACATCCTATATCATTCAGATAAGGGTGTCTGATGCATGTGCGAGGTCCATCCCCTCTCCAAGTAGTACTGGAAGTTCAAAAGCAAGGTGGCTCACGTACACCGGGTCAAGAGCATAGTCAAAATAGATGTGAACGCGAGTGGGTGGCGGGGGGCGCTCGCATGGCGATCGATATGCAGAAAGTAAGATATGAGTGGTCGGCTCGTGGAAGAGGAGGTACAGTAAAATCATGTATCCGTGGGGCAAAGGCTAGTGGACCGAGCAGGTAGTCCACCGTACTACTCCCCCATGCTATCACTGGTGCATCTGCATCTACCGACCGCCTCACGATCCCCAGATTTGTTGCATCCATCTCTCCACTTATCTATTCCCAGTACATGCATTGAAGTCACTAGGGAGGAGAGTGTCCCTGTGTTTGGAGAACTCTGTGATGTCATCATGGATAGTCTCATATGGGCTGTACCCGTCAATGGTGACCTCTCGCGCGTAGGATGATGTGTGTGGGAAAAGCAACGTACTGCAATGAAGATCGGTCGTGTGTTTGGTAATTGAATACAAATCCACATGTGCCATGCGTGTTCCTCCATTCGTATCACAGATGTGATCTGAAGAGAACAGCCACACCGCGAGATCCTCGTACCCCACTATCCCTTCTCAGGTCCCTCCTATGAGCAGACTCCCATGTGTATTCTGTCATTGTGGGTAGCCCTCTCCCCGGGCTCTCATGTGTCTCGGTGTAGAAGACCATATCTCTGTTATTGTATGTCTCCAAGAACCCCCCTGGGTTGGACCAAAGGGTGCCATTACAATACCACACTGCCATCCTTAATTTGTTTTGCGTACTCGGCCCATTGTTCAGACACTGTCATGTGCTGTCCCCTTCTCCTACATCTTATACTTCTCTTTCTGCCCTCTCTCGAATGATCACCTTGTCATCTCTGTAAACTGCCCATTTCCCCTCTTGTCTTGCAGCCATCACCTGCACCATTCCTTCCCTTCTATGCTCCTGGTGTAGGAGTGTGGGATCTTCATCTAGATAGATCTTGGTCCCCTTCAATGTTGCCTGTGTACTCATGAGGGTGGATCTATCTGTGGCTGTTTGTAATTTTACAACCAAGGGCCTCGTTGGTGCATCTGCTTTACCCACTCTCCAAGCTGATTCACAAGTAAGGTTGATTCCCATATTGTCAAAGAGGGCTTTGGTATTTGACATGGGGCTATCACCTACAAGTAGACCTCTAACCAGCACATTCAAAGTCTTGCTGCCCCGTCGTTTTTCTTCTTCAAGTGTTTCAGAGATGAGCTCCCTTTTCTTTGGTGTTGTCTTTCTTTAGCACATCTTGAGAGAGAGCGAGAGAGAGAGAGAGAGAGAGAGAGAGAGAGAGAGAGAGATGAACATCTTTGGGAGGCCTCATAGGCCTATGAGACAAAGTACAATCAAGAGAATAGCTCATACAACCCGCCATGGGCTGAAGCAAAGGGCTCGGTAAGGCCCTTGCTGGGTGCTAAGATAAGGTAATGATCTCAAAAACTCAAAAGCACTCTCTTAGAGCTCTCATGAGACTCCAATAGGCAGTGTGAAAGCTCGGAGGACATATTCAGGAATCGTGGTATCTCTCCGATAGGAAGCAAAGGTGTCACGTATTTGTAGCTGTTGAGCTGTCTCCTGTTGTGGTGGGGGTTCGTGGTCTCCGGGATATTTGTATCCGAAGGGCAGCATCAAGGGTGACACCTCGGGTGGGTCGGTCTACTTTGAGTAAAGTGGCGATGGGCTGAACCTCTATGGTGCGTGCTCTGGTCCTCCTCTGTGGCGCCCTCTCCTCTGCCATGTGTTGTCTTTGCTCATTGATCCAAGCTGCCTGTGTCAGCTATCTCCTCATCCTCTACGCCTATGTGTGCTAGACCTGACTCAAAGGCATAAAAATTTGTGGCGTCTCTGTGCTTGATCAGTGTCCCGTGGTGCTGTCTACTCCTGTTGTATGATTTGGTGTAGCAGAGTCTCCCTAAGCTGCCGCATCTTAATCAGAAAGAGGCCAACACATACCTGATCATGGAAGTGGATCAATTGGGAGAGCGGTACGAATCCGTGTCCCTCCCGGTAAAAGTAGTGGTAGTGTGGTCGGATCTCATAACAAGTAGGGCAAATGCATAAGAAGTGCTCCTTTGTCTCCACTACTGCCAGTGCTCCTTTGTCTCCACTACTGCCAGTGTGCATAACTTGCAAATCCGTTGCTCTCTCGGTGTGCCTGTTGCCCTCCCTACCTCGATCCTCAACTGGTGAGATGAGACCTTCATCTCTCCTATGCGAATGCTCAGCGCATGGGTAACTCGCCTATCCTCCAGATACTGGGGCTTGATGATCACTCCATCATCTGATACCCTCAAGAAGTGGTCTTGGTAAAACTGGATCTTGGTAGGAAACTCCAGTCTCCTCCCCAAGTCCGTGCTGTATATTATCCCGTGGGATTTGGAGGGATGAGGAGTCTAGATATAATGAAAGGGGAGGAGATTGTCCATCCTGAATCCCTTGAGACTGAAACCATTTAGAGACAGTGCATACCACACTGTGCTGATCCCGCTTTCAGCTAGCCGTCTAGATGACTCTAGTGCCAGCCTCGGTAATCTCCATCGGGGTAAGGCCCACACCCTGTGTAGATATGTCACTATCTAGAAGATGGCATCAATCTACAATGGTGTCATAGTGAACTCAGCGTGTGTGATCTAGTGAGAATCCGACGGCTTACTCTTGATCATCCGGGACCCCATGACAACCTGTAGCCTCTCGAATCTCCGCCACTCAGCTGTCGGTAAGTCACATTCCCAAAAGGGTGTTGTGTACATGGCTGTGGGTCTCACTAGTGTATCAAAAAGCCACCCCTTCATTGGGGGATCCTTGAAGTGTGCCTAGAAGCACCGTCTCTCCGAAAGAGCTAATCCTCGTGTGACTCATGCCCTAGCTGCATGTGGCAGTGTGAAGATAGGCCTTACAAAAACGGTTCTAAGTTATGTATATGTCTGAACTATCTGTGAGATAGAGTACAATCGTAGAATGACTCATACAAGAGAGTGAGAGAGAGAGAGAGAGAGAGAGATGTATTAACGTCTGCTGTAGGAGGCCTCACATGCCTAAGACAAAGTACAAAATCAAAAGTAACTCATACAAACCGCTATGGGCTGAAGCAAAAAGGGCTAACTAAGGCCCTTTGCTGAAAGCTAAAGTGCTAAACTAGTGAGCAAAATAGCAAAATAGTATGAGGTTCTTAGAGCTCACGCTTTGCGCACATGCATAGGCTCCATATATCCGGGTACCCTGGTGTTTCTTTGATGGGATGTTAGGAGCTTTTGTATGTGTGTCCTTCAAGCTGTATCTCGAGGTGGTGGAGGGTGTGGTCTCCTCGATCTCTGTATTCGATGGGCTACGTCAAGGGTGACGCCTCGTCTCTTGGGGTCTCCTTTGAGGAGGGCTGAAATAGACCGGACCTCGATCGTGCGTGCTCTAGACACTCTCCATGCCACATGTGGAGTGTGCCTCTTGTCTGGTAGCATCGTGGCGGTGACTCTCATTGCTAATCCATGATGCTCTCATCTCATCAAGCTCCTCTCCCCGTCAGCCTCCCTGGGAGCTGACTCAGATGCATAGAAGTTTGTAACAGTGTCTGTGCTCGGTTGATCTTGGTGACCTGTGGCATCGCCTTCTGTTGCTGTCTGGTCTGTCGCATCAGTATCTCTCTTTGTCGTCACATATCAATCGGATAGAGACCAACACAAACCTGGTCGGGAAAATGGATCAGTCGTGTAAGTGGACCAGACGTCCGTCGAGGGAGGGGTGATCTCCACGGTCGATCTTGCACATGTTCAATTTGGCAGCGTGCAAATTCCTCCTTTGTCTTGACCTCCCCCCATTGGGCATAGTCGCAGATCCTCTTTTGTCTGGGTATGCCCGCAGCTCTCCCTGCCTCAATTCTTAGCTGCTATGATGAGATTCGCAATTGTCCGATGGTGATCCTCAGAGCGTGTGAGACTCTCCTATCCTCGAGATACTAAAGTCTGATGACGAGACCATACTTCGAGATCCTCAGGAAGTGGTCATGGTAGAATTGGATCTTGGTGGGGAACTCTTGGTCTCCCCCCAAAGCCCGAAACGTATGAAGCTAGAGGAGGTCCAACCATATGATACGGTTGATCTCATCTCGTGGGATCATATCGGGTGGTGTATCCATGCTGTACTGAAAGGCCTGTCCATCTGCATGCTGTGGCTACCAAACCATGTGGATACCCTTGCATACCATGCTACATCAACATCGCTCTCTGCTAGTCGCTTGGAAGACTCCAATGCTAGCCTCGGTAATCTCCACTGGGGTAAGGCCCAAACTTTGTGGAAGAATGTGATTGTCTGAAAGATGGCATCAACCTGGAGAGGGGTCATGGTGAACTCTGCCTGTATAATCTGATGGGGGACCGAGGGATTACTCCGAATCATCCTAGGTCCCATAGTCACCCGTAGCCTCTCAAATCTCTTCCACTCTGTCGCTGAAATGTCACTCCCCTGGAAAGCTGCTGCGTACATGGCAGTCGGTCTCACCTCTTCCTCCTCTGATTACGTTACCATCTCGATATACCGCCCATTTATCCTCCTATCTTTCAGCCACCACTCAAGTCATTCCTTCTCTTCTGTGCTCTTGTTGCAAGAACGTGAGGTCATCATCCAAGTATGTCTTTAGTCCCCTTCAAGGCTTCCCTCATGCTCACGAAGGTAGACCTTCCCGCTAGAGTCGGGAATTTAGTCTCATTGGTGCGTCATCCTTTCCCACTTGGCAAGCTGTCTCGAAGGTAAGATTGACCCCCATCTTAATGATCAATGCTTCCGCATCTGCCATCGCAGTGTCCCCAACTGCTAGGCCTCTAACGAGTACGTTTAGATCTTTACTGTTTCTTCTCTTCTCTTCTTCTAAGGAATTTGAAATAAATTCTTTCTTTGTTGGGGCTGCTGTGAACTTTCTAACCACCTCCTTCCATTCCTTCATTTCAGCCTTTATCTATTTGCTTGTACAACTCATCATGTTTCCCTTGTATTGTCATTTTTAGGGCAGCCATCTCTTTCTTGAGCTTATCATTCTTCGTCTTGCGTATATTCATCTCCTCACTAAGGGGTGGTTGAATCTCCCCTTCAAGTAGATTGCGAGCCTTCAGTAACTCATTTTCTTCCTTGAGTTTGTCAACCTGAACTTATAGTTCAGGTTATGTAGTGGATGGTCTTCTGTCGCATCTTACCAAGTTGGATCCCCATCTGTATGTGCATTCAGATTTCCATTTGTTCATTTCCTCTTCCAATGAGCCATGCATAACCTACATGAATGCATTACTGTCCATCTCTTTATCGCCCCCAAGCTTCTTTTGCAAGTTTTCAATGTCCACATCCTGTATTTTAGAGACTTCCTTCATTATATTTAATGCATGATTCAATGTGCTGGTGCTGGTCGCTTATCTTCTGGGTACTAGCCCAAATGGCACTATACTTCCTCTCTCTTTCCCCTCTCGTCTTTCTGTCCGGTGAGCTGTGCATGCTGGACATATAACTCTGCATTTCCCCTTGAACAGAGTGCAAGATGTGGACCTTTGTAACTGATAATCCCCCCTCTTTTTTTCAGTAATGCATGCTTCTCTGAATTCCTGAATGCATTCCAAGGTCCCCCAAATTCTGAGTTGAATTGTTTTGCCGCCTTTTCTTGAATTCAAAATTTTAATTTCTGCCTTGGTCTGTCTCGTGCCCTTTTGTTGTTGTTGTACTGTTGTTTGATGTTGATTGCAGGTCCTTTTGGTTACTGATTTGCTGCATACTTGGTCTGTGCAGGAGCCTGGGTTCTAGCAGTAGGCACACCCCCCTTGGGGTGGCTATCTTGATGTAGAGGAGGGGCAGGTGTAGCCCTGTTGTAGGGGGGGTTGCTGGAGGCGGCCCCGTACAGATTTCATGCAGGCAACAGCCCCGGTGAGGGCTAGGAGCTCGGCGCAAGGATGAGGGGGGCCTACATTGGCCCCGCTACATGCAGTTGAGGCACAGGGGCTATAGGTTCCCTGTGACCTGCTCAGTGCCAAGCACGGGTGCTGGAAGAGCCCCTCGACCCTGCTATCTATGGCACAGGGGGCTGGAGAGGTCCGCGACTTGTTAGAGATGGTGCGTGAGACTTGTAGGTGCCCCCGCAAGCTGCTTAGTGCTAAGCGGGGGGGGGGGAGAGCCGAGACTAAGGCATGGAGGGAGTCCATGTAAGAGGGAGCTCAGACCAGGAGGGGCACAGAGAGAGAGACAGAGAGAGAGAGAGAGAGAGCTATTAAGGTCTATAGACGGCCAAGAAAGATTATGAGACCAAAGGAGCTAAAAGAGTGTGTGTGTGTGTGTTAGAGAGAGAGAGAGAGAGAGAGAGAGAGAGAGAGAGAGAGAGAGGTAGGTCTACAGAAGGCCAAGAAATTTATGAGACCAAAGTAGCTAAAAGTCAACATGAGCATACTCCCTTGGCTAAAAGTGTGTGTGTGAGAAAGAGAGAGAGAGAGAGAGAGAGGGAGAGAAGTCTAGAGAAGGCCAAGAAATATTATGAGACCAAAGTAGCTAAAAGTCAACATGAGCATACTCCCTAGGCTCTAATAACTTATTGATTTAAAAAACTAAAACTAGGAATAGTATGAATTAAAAAAATAAAACGAAACTCCATAATTAGGGTCTCGTAGTGCCTTTGGAACATTTCTAAGGTTTACAACCATTCCTGTCTATTCTCAATGGGGCGTATGTGTGGTTGTTGTGATAGAGCCTGGCATTGTGGCGTTACCATGAGGGTGCCTAAGATGGGGCGGGGGCTTGTAAGGTGTGTCAAATCCTAGCCCATGGTAAAGTGTGTCTGTCCTCATCGTTCTGGCCATACTCTTTAGTTTGGTTAATTTATGTGATGATGTGAAACCAGGCATGTATGATGTGTATAGGTCGTGTCACGTAACACTAGTTTGGTAGAAGGACTAGGACACTTTTATGTCTTGTTAACTTAGCCACTTCCTAGAATTATTCTAAATCATCGATAAGGTATTTTGGGGTTTTGATAATAGCTTATATGCTGAAAAAAACTTAGAACTATTATTGATAAGAACTTGTGCCTATTACTTTGAGTTCTACCTAAAGTTGTAAGGTCAACCTAACACCAACATTTCAAGTTGGTTTCCTAAGTTTTGGATAAAATGGCCATACCTCTTTATTTAGAATGAGTTTTGTAAGAGTTTGTAAGTCCTAGAGTCTAATGATAACCATAACACATATATGGAGATTGCTTTGAATCTAGATAATCATACTTATTATGATCTATACCCTCAATGTAATTTTAGTGAATGTAGACAGTGAGGTAAATTTTGATCTTTTGCAAATTCTTTGACATGTCCAACATGTTTCAAACTCAACCATACTTTGTATATGTCTTCAATAGGATATTATGGAGTAGCGTGAGTTTTTAGGGAACCTAATCTCATTTAGAACACCAAATTCAAACCGTATTTTGATTGTTCATTAGTAATTCATGCTAATTCAAGATATAAGGGTTAAAAAATATCATAAGAACCTTCAAGCGTTTACATTATTGTATATGGGGACTTTTCCTTATGATTTAATATTATTATAGTTAAGGTATGATACTTTGTGGCTATTATGTGTAGTATATAAAGATGTTTATTTATGAGATATGACTTACAATGCAACCTGCTAGGTTAACCACCCTTGTTAATTGCCAAATTAATGTGGTAAAAATTAATTTTCAACAATGTTTTGTCACTCTTAGGTGTTCGATATACTTATAAACACTTTGTAAAAAGTGCTAGCTCATTGAAATCAATTTGTATTACAAAGCATGTTAGATAAAGTTTCAAATTTGAGTACTATCTAAGTGAAATACTATGTTGCCATATATTTGTGAGCATTTTGTAACCACAACCAATAGTCTTTTGTGCTCATATTTTTAGAAAATATTCATACGTGTATGTGATTTTTTGGATAAAAGCTCAAAAGGATACTTTTATGTCTTATGCTATCAAACTAGTGTTAATGTCATCTTGAGTGCAACTCTTTCACGTAATTATGTGAGAGAGTACGGTGATCATGTGAGAGAGGATCCATTGTTTGAGATCTATGGTCCATCAAGCTCATGCATGTAAAGGTGGTCTTTGACTAGAGAATCAAAGAGGAGTTTTGTATCAACATGATGGAAGTGGGCCTTGAAACGATGTTGCTTTAGCCTACCTAGTGATGCATGCCCTCTAGTCATGGTACACTTCGGACATATGGAAACAAGCCTCAATAGTAGACATACAACTTGACTATCTTAATCGGCTCTCTTGTAAAACTTGTGTTGAAGCGCGACCTCATTGGTATTGAAGCGCAACCTCATTGGTATTGAAGATCATAACCTTGGTTCTACCAAGGTTGACCTTCATGTCTTGGTACTCACGAAAGCCTGTAGTGTTGTAATATGAATCCATACTGCCTTTGTTCTATCTGAGATTATAATTATGTCATCATCATAGAGCAAGATGCAATGAGAGTGTGCTAGTGTTGCTCCTTATCCACCCGCATATACATATTAGAGGTTAGCTCATCAATGTAAAGACAAAGAAGGCAAGAGGTATAGGGCATCCTTGCTCACCTCCTTAGATAAACCTTGTGTGGTGGGCACTCGACTTGTGACACTCATACAAAGGCCATGCTTGTTCATATAACTTTGTGGATAATACCTAAGGCACAAGATAGTGAGATGAGGCATGCTCAGATGTCAAAGCCTTTCAAAATTCCACAAAGCAGCAACACTCTTTGTATCCTCTATAAAGGCTTTGAGGATAAAGATATGATCTAGTATAGAGCAATCTCATATGAAACTAAACGAAGCAATGGCTCACATCCTTGCACTCTTTGCATACCCGTTGATGTGTATACCAAGTGATGATCCATATAGCTTGGTCATCATTTGGTAAACCATGATTTTTTGGTGCATACTTGACAATTGTGATCTATCATTGTTTATTACTTAGGCACTCTACATGTATGGTAGGAGGGAGGGAGCACATAAGCAACCTAGTATTTGTCATTGCATCTACAATCTGGATACTTTGAGGCAGTTGTTAAAATGTATTAGATCTAGGGGGTTGGTCTCTTTTTATTTGGTGGATGGTAGGCAATGTTCAGATTTAGCAATCTTTTGGATGATAGTATAGCTTCAACTTAATTACTGACATGGGTTTTACATAGAGGATGCATCAAGTGGTCTCTCTTTGGAATGGAGGTTGTCATAGTTTCTCGGAGATTTGTTCAAGGTTAGAATCTTTATTTTGATTTGTTCAAGGTTAGAATCTTAATTATTGACATAGAGGTTACGTAGAGGGATGCATCAAGTGATATCTCTTTGTAATGGAGGTTGTCATAGTTTGTTCAAGGTTAGAATCTTAATTTTTATGAGCAAATTGTGTAATTTTTTATTCAAGAGGCTTGTTCTTAAATTGGTGAGATTTTTTTAAATTTGAGGCATGGTTCTGAAGGTTGGTGAGGTTTCAATGTAGCCAAAATTTATAGTGCATTGATATAATTGCTATGTCTATTAGCTTATAAGGGAAAGCAGTTTTTATGTCTTGGAAATTTTAAGACTATAGCCACAATTGTAACTACAAGTTCAATCTTGATTGTTATGAACTATAGACCATAGGTCAATAATAACATTGTTTTGAGTGCAATTCTTAATTACGAGATTATTCAAAGTCCTAATTAGCCCTTTGTACGTTTCCTAAGGGTTCTCACCACTCTTGACTATGCCCAGTTGATAAGCACCTCTTTCAATAGGAGATTGGTAGGATGCTCCCCATAATGACGACGAAAAAAAGCACTTTTTGGTCTATTCCATGGGAATTGTGATCTATCATACATAGGCACTCTATATTTGTGGCAATAGGGAGGGAGCACAATAGCAACCTACTATTTGTCATTGCGTTGACAGTTTGCATACTTTGAGGCAATTGCAAAATCTATTAGATCTAGGGGTTTGTCCTTTTTATTTGATGGACGGAACACAATATTCAGATCTATCAAATGTCCACAATAGTACAGCTTCAACTTAATACTGACATCAGGTTTATGCAAAGGGATGCATCAAGTGATCTCCGTTCGAAATAGAGGTTGTCATAGTTTCCCATCAAAGATTTGTTCAAGGTTAGAATCTTTATTTTGATGAGTAGATTACGTCAAAGATTTTGTTAAGGGTAAAATCTTTATTTTGATTTGTTCAAAGATTAGAATCTTAATTACTAACATGGAGTTTACGTAGAGGGATGCATCAAGTGATCTGTCTTTGGAATGGAGTTTTTAATAGTTTTCCATGGAAAATTTGTTCATGAGTGGATTGATTTAAGAGGCACTAGATTGGTGAGGTATGTTTTTATTCAAGGCATCATTGATGAGGTTTCAACCTAGCCAAACTTTTATAGTTGCATTGTTACAACTATCTATTAGCTAATAAGGGCAAGTAGTTTTTATATCTTGGCAAATTTAAGATCATAGGTGTAAGTGTAGCTACATGTTCAATCTTGATTATTATTTACTATAGACCATAGGTCAATAACAAGGTTGGTTTGAATACAACTCTTAATTCTGGAATTATTCAAAGTCCTAATTGAACCTGATATGTTTCCTAGGGATTCTCACCAAGAGTTTGCTAAGTTGATAAGCACCATTACTTGCTAGCATTGTTTAGGATCACATCATGAAATAACTCAACTTTACTTAATTGGAGAGTGGCAAGATGCTCTCCATAATGACGATGAAAAATGTTCTCTCTTTCATAGATTTACCTTGAAGATGAAGTGGTGTCACTTTTCGAGTCTATTCCATGGGAATTGTGATCTACCATAGTTCATTACATAGACAGTCTACATGTGTGGCAAGAGAGAGGGAGCCCAATAGTGACCTACTATTTTTCATTGTGTCGACACTTTGGATACTTTGACGCAACTGTAAAAGTGTATCACATCTGGGGGTTGGTCTCTTTTTATTTGGTGGACGGTACACAATGTTGGGATTTATCAATATTCTCCACAATAGTACACCTTTGAAAGAAGATTTGGCCATGTGGCCAAATCTTCCTAGTGATTTGAAAGAAGCTAGCAACATTTGGCAGCATGGCAAAATCTTCCCAAACCCTAATGCTTTGAAAGATTTGGCCACACGGCCAAATCTCCCAGAACCTGGTGATTTGAAAGAAGCATGCAAGAGAAGGTTGCATGGCCAAAACTCTCCATACCCTAGTGCTTTGAAAGAAGCCTACAAGATTTGGCCACATGACCAAATCTCCCCAAGTTTGAAAGAACGCCACAACCAAATCTTCTCAGTGCTTTGAAAGAAGTCACCAAGTTCTCGAAGAATTTGGCCGTGCATCCAAATCTTGCTAGCTTCTTTGAAAGCACCAAGGTTTACTTGATTACTAACATGGCCTTTATATAGAGGGAGGAATCAAGTTCTCTCTCTTTAGAATGGAGTTTGCAATAGTTTCCCAATCGAAAATGTGTACAGGCTTAGAATCTTTATTTTGATGGGCAGATTACATCAAAGATCTTGTTCAAGGTTATAATATTATTTTTATTTGTTCAAGGTTAGAATCTTAATTATTGATATGGAGTTTACATAGAGTGATGTATCCAGTGATCTCTCTTTGGAATGGAGGTTGTCATAGTTTTCCATCGAAGATTTGATCAAAGTTAGAATCTTTATTTTGATGAGCAGATTGTGTATTTTTTAATTCAAGAAGCATTGTTCTTAAAATGGTGAGGTGTTTTTTTACTCGAGGCATCGTTCTTAAGTTGGTGAGGCTGCAATCTAGCCAAAACGTGTAGTTATGTCTATGAGCTACTAACGGCAATTGGTTTTTATATCTTAGAAAATTAAAGATTATAGGCATGGGTGTAACTACAAGTTCAATCTTGATCAATCTGTATTATAGACCATAGGTCAACAGTAACATTGGTGAATACGGTTCTTAATTATGGGATTATTCAAAGTCCTAACCCTTGATACATTTCCTAGGGATTCTCACGACTCTTGACTATGCCAAGTTGATAAGCATTGTTAGTTGCTAGCATTGTTTAGGGATCTCATCATGAAATAACTCAACGTTATTTAACAAGAGGCTAGCAGGATGCTCTCCATAATGACGATGAAAAATGTAAAATATTCTATAGCTTTACCTTGATGATGGAGTGGTGTGACTTTTTGGGTTTATTCCATGGGAAGGGCGAAACCAAATATGCGCAACCAGTCATGTAATTTAGGATCAAGTCACCTTCCAAGCCATCTTTAAGTGGTTCATAAAAACAAAAGTTTAGACAAATTTTTAAAGCCTGAGGAATTGTGTTTGTTGTGCTCTTCGATCTATAGGGTTTTAGGTGGAGAGTTGGGTCATATTTATAAGAGTGGAGTTTAGGTGTATGACAAACCACCTCAAACCAAACAAAGGTCAAAGAAATTGCATGCTTCTTTTCCTTTTCTTCATTTTATCTTATTCTCTTCTCCTCTTTCTTCGCTCACCAATGCTAAAGATACATCCATATATTTCCAAAGCTAAGTGAGGTTCTTCCTCCCTCTTAGTTGGTGAAACTTGATTCTTGAACTTCCTTTCCCTTAGGTTAGTGTGAGTCTATGAGATCCAAAAGTTCTCTTTGCAATCCCTCCTTACCTTCAAAGAAGAAACAAAGTTCTTTTTAGGGTAAGGCATCATTTCCTCTTGTATTTTACTTCCAGGATTGGTGGTAACCACTAGCTACATGCATCTCAAGTTAATACTTGAATGAATATATGAACTTGGACACTAGAGTTCCTATCTCAATTGGTTGTAATTGCTTGCATGCAACATAATAAAATTAGAAAAGTTAACACCCTTTCTATGGACATGACCAACAATCACAAAGACACATTGGCACTACAATCCAAGAACACCCCAATGCATAATTACAAAGATTCAAAGAGTATGATGTAGTATGTGTCTACATGTGTGTATGCATGAATTCATGAGTATGTGCGTATGCACACATGTGTGTGTGTGTGGGTGCACACGCATGCATGTGCACATATATATCTTGATTCCCTTATGGCATGAAGTTTTTTATGAACATAATACGATTATTTATGTGTATGTCCCATAGGGTGACATGCTAAGGAAGGACCAAGAAGCGAGCTCACCATCGATGAATATTTGCCTCTGAACCTCAATCTCCTAGAGGACCTCTCTCTCTCTCTCTCTCTCTCTCTCTCTCTCTCTCTCTCTCTCACACACACACACACACACACACACGAATACTTTCGTAACTATGAATTATTCTTTTATGTACCCTGTGAAATCTTTCATTTACACTTTTTTAACCACCTCACATACCAAGCCCACTAATCGTCCCATACCTCCTCTTATCCCTTCTTAACCCATGCACTCATTCTCTCCTATATGCGAACACACACACACACACACACACACACATACACACACATGAATACTTTCGTAACTATGAAATCTTTCCTTTATATTTTTTTTAAACCACTCTACATACCAAGCCCACTAATCATCCCATACTTCCTCTAATTCTTTCTTAACCCATGCACTCATTCGCTCCTTACTCCACTTGTGACTTAAAATTCACTTGTGGCTAAATTAATTTTTTAATTATCTAAGAATCCATATGGTTGTCTATATTCCTTGGTAAAGCGATAACAAGCAAAAAAAAACAAGCATTACCTGTCTACCCAAACGTAACTATGATGTTCTAACACTTAGTTAGTTTGGATGGTGGCAGGTAAGTGAACCCCGACCTCTGAACCTGGACTGCCTGAGGATTTGACATCTTTTTTCAATATTATGTTTGTCAAACTTAATATTATTAAAAATTCTTAATTTTGATCGAAATTTTTATAAAATCTAGTTGCATTTTTCAACTTAGATGTCTAAAATATTTTTTCCTTATATGTCTCTCTTTAAACTTTTTATCTAATTGATGGAATTATCTGTATGGCTAAATTATTGATGGCACTTTTTAATTTGAATACATACTTTGATTTTTAAACTAGCCTTTGGTCGGGATAGTGCCATACAATTAATTCACATTCATTGGATGAATCTTTAGCATGGATAATCCCTAGTCATGTTGTGATCTACCTTATTTTTTTTACTAACTTTTATAACTAATTTACAGAAGTGGTTTACGCATTTACTATTGGCATTATTTTTTCATTTTGACACTTATCATATAGATCTACTTTTATTCACTTACTATCAGCAGGTGGGGAGTAAGTTCCACATGGTGGGCTTACTCTTCACCATGTGGTCTTACTCTCTGGGTTGGGGGTGGGCCACACACATAATAAATTTGATTAGTAAATGTTCTCACACACACAGACACTTATTTCTTTATATGCGAACACATCCCACTACACAGATATTTTTTAGGGCTTTTGAGTGGGTTTTAATTACTACACAGTACCTAATAAGCCACATATCTTTAATGTGTTTATCCCATGAACTCATATGGATCTGTATAAGCCACATGGATTATGGTGGGAGAAGGACATTGTATATTCATTATTTGTCAAGGTCCATAATTTATGGAGATTGTGGAGCAATAAAGAGTGAATTTAATTAAGATTTACGTTAGGCAATTTGTTAAAGGATTTTTTACTTTTGCTCACTGTTTGATTACTATGTGTATTTCAAAATTTTGGTCATGAGGTAATTAATTGAGCTTTCCCATGACGGGTATGACCTTTCTTGTGTAAGGAGATTATTAAAATTTAAAATATATAAGGAGATTATTAAAGTTTAAATTTATTGATACAAGCCCTACTTATACTAAGAGAGTTTTTATATGGACCTATATTGTAAATTGAGCATAAATGGGGTAAAATTTAATCCCTTGCTTATAGAAGGAAAAAAGAAATTTTGCACATGTGGATTATGGGGTAAGAAATAAGCAAATGGCCCTTGAAATTCATAGGCATAAGGTTAGCAAAGGACCCTTCATGTTTTGATGGGCAACAAAAAGATGAATGACCCTTCATTTTCCAAAGTGACGCTTCATTGTACGGGGGATGCACTTTTTCTCCTCTCCTTCAAGAGGTAAACATTGTATTACTCTATCACATGATTAGCTGCAAGGGAAGTTCGTGACGGTGTAATAAGGTAAAGACCTACCTTCTATTCATACACATACTCCAATAAAATGTGACTGGGCATTAAATTTTGACGGGCGATTGCATGCAATCGATGGGTGCATCTAACATGCACTTATTGGCATGCCATGATAGCATGGGCTACACAATCCCAACTGTTGACACAAACACAATGGGCTCGAGGGCTTATGGCCACGTAGGTGGTGGCATATACAGAGACTGAGCCAAACACGCAGTCGTGCCATTAATGGCACATGTAGCGTATTGATGGCCATAGTCATCATCATGGGTGGCGGATTGCACAACAAACTTTACACAGTCTTGCAGATTGATCCAATATGGCGGAGGCGAAGTAATGGACACACTACCATACCCTCGAGTACTATGGTCCTATGGCCTTGAACCATGATAGTAATGTAAGGGTATACTTGGGGCATCAATGGTTCCATTTGGAGGCCTTAGGCCTTTTTTACCTTTTTTAAACTTTAGGACCTTAGGACCCCAAGGCCTTTTAATATGGACCTTAGGGCCTTTGGACCTTCCAATGTGACATCAGGATCTTTGACCCTTCTAATGGAACTTAGGCGCCATCAGTCCGTGGTTCATTGGGTTCTTTTGCAACCCCTTTGGTCTTAAGTACATTATAGCCCCTGTTTTTTTTTTCAAATTACTTATTCATTCTTTTATTATTATTATATTTTAGGCAATACATTAATTAGCCTTGTAGTTTTGAAAAAAAAACCATTCTTTTGTGGAAAAATTACAATTATAGACCTATACTCTTCTATTAGTGGTGGCCTTTTCTTTATAAAGCTATTATCATTTTAAAAATGGATTTTTTTTCTTTACATGTGTGGTGGGATGTGTGACAGGATTCATGAATTTTCCAATCCATTTATTTTTCATGAATTAATCTTTTACTTTACATTGATAACAAGTCCAATAATGCTATGACACCTGTCTTCCTATATGGTAACTTAAATGGGTTGGATGGTGGCAGATATCAGCATTGCTAGTTGAAGTTTTGTGCAAAGGTTCTTCCATGGATAATTTCTTTTTCAATCCTAAAAATATATATTTTTTGAGATTCAATTATATCTAGTCTTTATAAATACCTTTTCTTATATCATTTGATGTTAAAGTGTTATGCATATATTCTTGGACTTTCTTGAGGGGTTCTAATATAATTTAAACATATACACAAATACTTCCATTAGGGTTTGGTCACCTTGATTCCTTGAATATATGACTAACACTACATCTTATAACTATTCTTCAAATGGCTCTATAGTGGCACACTGATCTTTTGGACTTGGGATAGCCCGATAATCTTCCCATTCCTAGTCCTGTGGTATAAGCTACTCTAGCTCTTATTGATAACAAAGAGATTCACAAAAAGATGATCGACATGACCTGATGGCTAAGGAAATAGGTAACAATACAGCATTGCACACTCTTGGCATTGAAGAATGGTCATTGGTCCTTGCTATTAGCTGAAAGAGTATAATACAACTAAAGCCCATTCACTGCTTTTGAAAATGGAAACTATGATCATTTCTAATGACGATATCAGTGTTCATCATCATGAGGAAATGCTTCCTAAAATTGAAAAGCTCTATCTTCTACCAATACGCCAGAATTCACTACAAAGCTTCCATAATTTAACAAAAGTGCTCTTTTCTCATTTGAGCAAGAAAAGTTGGATAATTTCTCCAACCTACTTATTACTTTAGTGGAACAAGAAGCAAAAGATAATCTCACCACTCTATAAGGATCATCTTGTATTCCAACCATGCCTGCTAGGGAGGTGGGATTTGATGTGTCTCAGGAGACTCATCAAAATAAAATGTGGACACTTAACAATTTGAATCTAATTGTAGCTTTGAGCATAGATATCATAAAACTTTGGGGCTCACTTTCTAATGTGGAAGTGGAAAAATGCAAACAGGAAACTCTCAAAGGGGTCTCATTGATAGCTTTCAAAAAGGTTTGCATTCATTGTGCACTAGTACTATCTACAATGAATGCAAGAAAGTGTTCTACCTCAAAATCCTACTACTAGTTCATGGAGGCTTAAACCCCAGTACGGAAAGGGATTCAAATTACAAATACCTTTGGTGGAGCTGGTTACGACCATTACTTAGGTATGCTTGTGTAGCTAACAAATGTGGGGGATCTTTCATTTGGGAAGACCATGTTATTTGTTATATGGTGAATCACCTAAATTTCTTTTACCTGGATATGAGTTTTGTAGCATCTTTTACTGCATTCCTCATATGGTTGAATAGCCTTACAAAACCCATAGTTGAAACTCTTATTATCACTTTTATCTTTGTAAGAGATTTTATTATTTAAGGGGTTTTGGAATATGTGAACAATCCAATGGCCAAACTTTTTTCTTCAAACCCTCTTCCTTTTTTAGGGAAAGTTCCAACCTTATGAAGCCAAAATATGGTGGTAGAGGCAATGGAAGAGGCAACCGGGTCCCTTTCCGAGGTGGAGCCAGATCAGGAAGAGGTTACACAAGGGGGGGATGTAATAATGGTGGCCGAGGATCTACTTTTTCTCAACAAGAAATTATTGATGTATTTATACCACCCTTTATTACATCAGTATTGCGGTTCTAATAATTGCTGATAGTACTCTGGCCTCAGGATCTAGCTCCAATAGGAGCAAAAGGCCTATGACCAACAATAATAATAATGTTCCAACTTCCTACCTTGGCAAAAAAGCTCAAATGGTCATCGGTGTGACACAGGCTCTAGGTCTTTGATGGAGTTTTTTGAAAGATTGATTTTGGTAAAAAATTCTCTTAATAAAGAAATCATTGGCATCTTTCATCTTTATTACTTCTCTCAAATTTTAGAGAGGGTATCTTTAAGGGACAATTTATTATCTTGCTATAATAAGTTTTAACTAATATACTTTCCAATCTCATTTTTGAATGGAAGTATGATAAGCCTGTAAGAAAACAATACAATGTCTGTGCTCAACAGATAATAGGATCTCGTACGTAAGAGAAAAACAGATAGTATGGAGAATCAAAAATTTGATTACTGTAGAACTGATACAATAGATGGTGCTGCCTCCCAGCCGTGTGCTCCTGTGAAAGAAGCTTCGATGGCATGCCAGAAACTATAGAAGACGGAGGCTGGATGCTAAGGAGTCAGGGTTGCTGTAGCCAGTGATGAAATGGGCTTCACGGGCTTGCTCTTATATAGCCACCAGTCGTAGTCGGTTAGACCCAATTTGGTGACCGACCCAGTCCACCCAAAATGGCCGACTGGGGGTCGGTCTCGAAATAGGCCACCGACCACACGATAGAACCAGTGGTAAAACAGAGCAACTAACCTATGGTTTTCGTTCGGCCCAGACATCCGAGATTATCTGGGACCCCAAACGGGCCCTGCAACCCAAGAGTGGGCTGCCTCGGGAAATGCTCCGTCTATCCTCAGTGCGGTCAGTCAAGGGATGCCTTCCCGCACTTGCATGTAGCCTAGTTGGTAGTGTGCCAACTCTATCTGAAGCTGTCCAGCCATCAAGCCACACATGGCCCCCATCTAGTGTCCAAACCAGGACCTACTGGATAATCGAGCTACTCAAATGCCTTCTCCTCATATGGGGGGCTTACAAGTAGAGTTAGCTGGTTCTCGCGTAGTTACATGAGAGTGCAGCATTGATATCTAACACCCCACCTTGTCCAATGCCAAGTCGATAAAGATGCCTCTCCAACTAGTCTCTTCCAAGAGCCTTTGTGAAGATGTCTACAGCATTCTCTGTAGTCGGACAGTACACCAAGTCGACCTCTCCATCCATGATGAGCTCGCGTACAAAGTGATATTAAATCTCAATGTGTTTTGTGCGAGCGTGGAACACAGGGTTCTTTACAATCGCCATGCAACTCTGATTGTCACATGATAACTGCGTAGGCTTGTTTTGCACTGCACCCATGTCCCCTAAAATCCTCCTCAACCACACTGCCTTGCAAGAAGCAAAGCATGCTGATTTGTACTCAGCCTCAGTAGAAGAAAGAGCAACTGTGGGTTGCTTCTTGCTGACCCATGACACAACTCCAGATCTAAGTGAGAAATAGTAACCTGTCACTGATCTCCTGCTATCCACGTCTCCTGCCCAATTTGAGTCACAGAATCCGGTCAAGATTTTGCCCTTGGTATAGGTGATGCCATAATCAAGTCTGCCTTTGATGTATTTCAGCACCCGTATCCCTGTCCTCCAATGGTTCTCCTAGGGCTTATTGGAAAACCTGCTTAGTACACCAGTCACAAAGTTGATGTCCGGCCACGTGTTGCACAAGTAAGTCAAGCTGCCCACAAGCCTTTTATACATCTCTTCGTCCACCAGTGGTGATGAATCCTCGTTTGAGAGCTTCGCGTCAACCTCCATAGGGGTACCAACTGTCTTGCACTCAGCCATGCCAAATGCCTTCAGTATCTCTCCAGCATACTTCAGCTGTGAAATGAAGAATGAAGATCTGTTTTGGCTCTTGCCAAACTTCAATCCCCAAACATAAATGCATTAGTCCGAGGTCTGTCATTTCAAACTCTCTTCCTAGCAAATGCTTTGTCTGCGAGATCTTCTCTTCATGGTTCCTTGTTATGACAAGGTTGTCCACATAAAGGACCACGATCATACACTTGCCTCCTTCTCTGAAGATATACAAATTTGCATCAGTTGGGCTCTTCCTAAACCCGTTTTGCAGAAAGTAGGCATTAATTCATTGGTACCACGCTCGTGGGGCCTGTTTCAGCTCGTAAAGTGCCTTCTTTAGTTTACAGACTTTACCTTCTGAACCGGGGATCTGAAAACCTGGTGGTTGTTCCACGTATACCTCCTCCTGAGATCTCCATTCAGAAAGGCGGATTTTACATCCATCTGAAACACGGGCCAACCTCCCTGGGTAGCTAAAGCCAAAACATTGCGAATTGTGGTTAGTCGAGCTGGGGGAGCAAAAGTATCCTGATAATCAAAACCATGTACATGTGCGAATCCTTTTGCCATGAGCTACCTCCTTCTCCTTAAATTTTTTCCTTCCTTTAAAAAAAATTTAAATGATCTTATCCTTTCTATTATCCAAGTTTTTTTATTTTTTATATTCTTGGTCCCCTATTTTAATTTCTTTCTATATCCTCCCTATCTCGTCCCTAATCCCCCTTTTTTTCTCTTTAACACTTCCTAATTTCCCCTAATTTTTCCTTATTTTTTCTATTATTACTCTAACTTTGTACTTTTTTTCTTTTTTGATTTTCTAAACCACCAACGCTGCCGCCCCCCCCTCCCGCCTGCCCCCACCCCCTCTGAGAGTGCTCTCAATGGAAGCAAGAACGGAAGAGGGAGAGAGAGAGACAGAGAGCCACACAAGTTTTGGTGGGTGCAGAACCATGCTAATCTTCTTTTTCATTCATTTATATATGTGTTTAAGTATTATACATAACCGGGGTAAAGGCACAGTGACCTTTAAACCCCACAACCTAGGACAATGTGCCTTTAAGGGAGAACAACTAGTGAGCATACTATCCAATGCCCATCAATACACGACAATACTTAAACCGCTGACTAGGTAGACTCTTCGTCAGCATATTTGCAAGGTTATCATCTGTATGAACCTTGACAAGCTCTATGCGCTTGTCCTCAAGTACCTCCCTGATGAAATGGTACCTGACCTCAATGTGTCTGGTCTTTGCATGAAAGACCGGATTTCGTGCTAGTTGAATAGCACTCATGGAATCACTATGCAATGTCGGTACACCTGTATGAATCCCCAAATCTCCCACTAGCTGATCAAGCCATATAGCCTTCTTGCAACCCTCTATGGCTGCAATATACTCAGCCTCTGTGGTAGACAAAGCAAGCACTTCTATGTGCGAGACATCCACGACACTGCACCACTTGCAAAGGTGAACACAACCAGAAGTGGATCTCCTACTATCCACATGCCCCCTGCATAGTCTGAATCTGTGTACCCAAGTACACGCATGTCTCCTTTACCAAAGTAGATGCACATCTCCTTGGTACCCTTCATGGACCTCATGATGCACTTAACTACCTCCCAATGCCTCTTTCTTGGATTAGCCATATACCGGCTAACAACTCCCACTACAAATGCAATGTCTGGTCTAGTAGCTATCATAGCATACATAAGACTCCCAACTGTTGATGCATAAGGAACCTTGGCCATCATGGCCCTTTTCTCATCTGATTTGGGACTATCTGTATGAATCAGTTTCACATATGGAGGCAATGGAGTACTCACTGCCTTCCCCCCCTCTATATTGAAATGCTGCAATACTTTTATAACATACTCTTTTTGTGAAAGCCAAAGGAGTTTGCTACTCTGATCACGCGTGATGCGCATACCAAGAATATGACCTGCAAGTCCCAAATCCTTCATATCAAAGGCCTCATGCAACTTGGCCTTTAATGTCTCTAGCTCATAAGTATTCTTGCTAGCCAATAGCATATCATCCACATATACTGCCAAGATTATCAGGCTATTATTCTTAGCCCTTTTAGTGTAGAGGCAGTGATCAATTTCGCTCCTTCTAAAACCTTGGGACTGAATGAAAGCATCAAACTTGTGATACCATTCTCTAGGCGCTTGCTTAAGACCATAGAGACTCTTCTTCAGCTTGCAAACTAAATGCTGTTTGCCCTTTTCTTCAAATCCTTCCGGCTGCACCATGTAAATTTCCTCATGCAAATCCCCATGCAAGAAAGCTGTCTTGACATCCATCTGCATAAGCTCCATATCCTCTGATGCCAGTAGTCCAAGCATGTATCTAAGTGTGGTCATCTTCACAATCAGAGAGAATATCTCATCAAAGTCCATGACCTTCTCTTGCTTGAACCCTTTAGCGACCAACCAGGCCTTATACCTAGGCACATCATCACCTGTGACCTTCATTTTGTAGACCCATTTACATGGCAATGCTTTCTTTCCATGTAGCAAAGAAACCAAGTCCCAAGTCTTATTCTTCATAAGTGAACTCATCTCTAATTGCATAGCATACTCCCACTTGCGTTGATCCTCGCGCATCATAGCCTCTCTGTAGCAAGAAGGCTCCCTGCAATCAGTAAGCATCACATAGTCTACCCCTGGAACAAACCTATCAGGCGGTCTAGACACTCTAAATGATCTTCTCAAGGGCATTTCAGCTCGCTGTCGCACCTGTATATATCAGCCACATTTGGCTCATCATTTCCACCAATAGATGATCCATCATCTACTCTTGATTGTATACCTGTGGGAGTACTTAGTGGTACCATTTCTTGCACATTTGGTGCATGGACAGCTTGCTGTCTATCAACATATGCAGGTGGATTCACATGCTGGAAAGTGATTCTCCTCATTTCCACATCCCTCATGGGTGCCTTATTCATCTTCTTCTCATTGAAGACTACATCATGGCTGCGTATGATCTTCTTTGCTTCTGGATCCCAGAGACGATAGCCCATCTCTCCACTTTCACCATAACCCAGAAAGATGCATTTCCTAGACTTAGGATCTAGCTTCTTTTGAAGCTCTTTTGGCACATGTGCATATGCCTCACACCCAAATATATGCAAATGAGAGTAAGAGCGCTTCTTGCCACTCCATGTCTCTTCAAGAATACCACCATCCAAACTCTTACTAGGTGATCTATTGATCACACGCACTACGGTCTTCATTACCTTAGCCCAAATACCACCAGAGAGACTTGCATTGGAAAGCATGCATTGCAACCTTTCTTGAATGGTACGGTTCATCTTTTCTGCAACTGGATTTTGCTCTGGAGTACGAGGGGATGTGAGCTCCCTCTTAATCCCACGTGTATCACAGAAATGCTGAAAGTCATGAGAGAGATACTCTCCACCATTGTCAGTCCGTAGGCATTTAAGCATTCTACCTGACTGATTCTCAACCAAGGCCAATCATTTTTGAAATACCTGGAACACATCACTCTTCTGAGCTATAGCATAAGCCCACACTTTCCTAGTTGCATCATCAATGACATAGTATTCAGCCACGCCTAATGACCGTGTAGGCATGGGACCACATACGTCTGAATGCACCAAATCAAGCTTTTCAAACTCTTTTTTTTCCCTTCTTTTATGGGCTGATTTAGTCTGCTTCCCATAGAGACAGTGCTCACAAAATTCAAAATCAGAGAAACTCAAATGCGGTACATAACCCAAATAGCATAAGAGTTTCATTCCATTCTGGCTCATGTGCCCCAACCTACAATGCCACAAATAAGTTCTTGGCTGCTCGGTTATTGCAACAACATGATCAAATACCCCTGATACATGTAAGGGATACAAAGTCCCACACTTGGCACCCCCGGCCAAAAGCATAGAGCCCTTCTGAATTTTCCAACTCTGAAAGCCAAAAGTGGTGTGAAAACCAACAACATCTAGCCGACCCACTGAAATAAGACTCTTGGTCAACTTAGGCACATGTCTCACATGTTTCAAAATAAATGCAGACCCATTTGCAAAAGAAAACTTTGTCACCTACTCCCACTATGTCACATGCATAGTCATTTCCAAGATGCACACAACCTGTCTTTCCACTGTCATAAGTGGAGAACCATTCCCTATGGGGAGTAACATGGAATGAAGCACCAAAATTCAAAATCCAATCCTGGGAATATGCATAATTTGAAGTGGTAAGCAACTCTGCAGATAAATTAGACATGAAGAGAACGTCATTGTCACTATCATGTGTGACTACATTGATCTTCTCGATCTTCACTTTTCCTTTGTTCTCCCTTGGACTCTCTTCCTTTTGATTTGCACCCCAATTTGCATTCTTTTTTTTATCCTTTTGCTCTTTTTTCAGCTTGTAGCAATCCTTTTTCATATGGCCCTTCTTGCCACAGTGGTAACACTCAATGTTATGTGCCCTGGATTTGCTATAAGACTTCCCTCTTTCTTGGGACTTGCATCCTTCTTGTTGCCGTCCATAGACTTCCATCTAATCTCCTTGGCCAACAAGCTATCCACAACATCATCAAATTTCAGTACTCCACCAGGTGCAGAGTTACTCACAGTTGTACAGAAGGTATCCCATGAGGATGGCAATGAACATAAGAGAAATATTGCCTTAGTCTCCGCATCAAAATTCATCTTCTGAGCCTGAAGCTGGCTGAAAATAATATTGAATTCATTCAAGTGAGAAGCAATGGAGACCCCTTCCTTCATCTGCAGCTCAAACAACCTCTTCATGAGGTAAACTTTATTAGAGGTAGTTTCCTTCTCATAAGTGGCACACAGTTTCTTCCACAAATCTTCTGTAGTCTGCTCATTTACTATTGTGAAATAAACTGACTCTGCAAGATGAATTCTAATAGTAGACTTTGCCAATGCATCCAACTCATTCCAATCATCCTCGGACATATTTGCAGGATTAGCTTCATTCCCTGTCAAGGGTTTAATCTGCTTCTTTTGAATAAGCACATCCCTTATCTGTTCTTTCCACAAAGAAAAGTTTGTCCCATCAAACTTTTTAACGTTGAAAAACTCCTTTTCAGACATGGAAGAGGATGCCATAATGCAAATGAAGCAAAATCCCAAATGCTAGTGCTTGTAAGAGAGAATCACACCGAATACCAGGTGCACCCAAATGTGTATGTCACAATAGAGTGAAATATCACCAAAACTCATGTCTCAAAGCATCTGACTCATGTGCATATACTATGCATCCATATGAGCAAATTTGGCCCAAAAGAAAATGCCAACGACAATGGCAATCCAAAATGCCAATAAGTGCCAAATGACTCAAGCATAAACACCATCCACTGGCATATGCATTAATAATATCTCATCCAAGAGAGCATAGCACTATCAGTGCATCACCTGCAATGTGTCAAAGCTGTCCCTTAGCATAAAATAGCATCCATGTGCAAAGCGTCCATAAAAATAGAATCCCATAAGGTAATTTGGGCCTATCAGCGCATCCAATAAGGACCTATAAATCATCCACTGCAATCCAATGCACACCATGAATGAGCGCACACTGCAACCAGAGTGATCTGCATAAGGTATGCTCAAGAAATCATAGTCCCACAGTAATGACCGCTATTGAAAATAGAACCTGAGATGCCTCAAAACATGGGCACCATTGCATAATCGGACTTAGCAAGAAAATTTGTAGATATCTCTCTTCTGTCGGAACTCGAAAATCCCAACCGATGAGTGAGAAATGGGAGTCAACACTTATCCACTACCATGTGGCATGAATCTAAGGTTTCAAAACCTTAGAATAAAAAATGCATAACAGAGAGACAAAATCGAATACATAGAGATCTATAACTCTGAAAATCCTCCACTGAATCGCACAAGAACTGACGGGTAGGGGTTTTTAGGCATCTGAAATGCAATGGGACAGACGGTTTTGGAAACTGTGGTCTCAATCATTGGGTCCAACACACGGACTGAAAAATGTTTTTGGAAACAGAGCTGTTTGTAAACTCCACCAGAGTGCGAATGATGAGCAACATAGAAGTTTTAGGACCTCTTGAGTCCACCGGAACTAACAGATCTGCAAATGGTTGCTCCAAACTTGAGTTCCAACACCCGGGCAGAAAAACGCAGAAACTGACACAGTGAGTCAAAAATCCAATGAAATGATCCTAGATTCAAGAATGAAGGTGTTTTCAAGCTCCTGAAGTGAAGTGGATACCAAAAGCAAGCAATAGTTGCCTCTACAAGTCAATACGGAGTCTCTATCATCGAACAGAACAGGGAAAAGCTCAAAAACGACTTTTATTTGAAAACACTTAACATGCTCTCAAAACCACTTCGCAAAACCAAAGTAACTTTTCCAAAGGTTCCTCTAAGGTCTTTACACACTCGGATGCAAGTAAAGTCACTTACAAAGCTTCCCACAGAGCTTCTCCTTCCTCCCACGGAGCTGCTGAGCTTCAAGCATTCATGAACGCTCAGCTAGATCACCCAGGCTCTGACACCAGTTGAGAGTGCTCTCAACGGAAGCAAGAACGGAAGAGGGAGAGAGAGAGACAGAGAGCCACACAAGTTTTGGTGGGTGCAGAACCACCCTAATCTTCTTTTTCATTCATTTATATATGTGTTTGAGTATTGTACATAACCGGGGTAAAGGCACAGTGACCTTTAACCCCCACACCCTCCCCAACTATTTTGTTATTTCCCCCTTTCTACTTTTTTCTTAAAATTGAAACTCTTTCATATCTTTTTTGTTAGCCCCCCTCCTTCCTTTTTCTTCTTACTTCCCACGTTTATCCTAAGCCCTTATTAATATATCCCTCTCCCCAATCATTCATTTAATCCCACTATTGTAGCGACTCTCCTTGGTCCCTTGAGCTTCCAAACTCTCGATCTCCGTGCCATATGATTACCAGACCACATCATATTTTGTCTTCCCCGACTATGTTGCTTCAAACTGTAATACTAACCGGTCGCCCCTCACATTAACTCTCTGACACACCTATTCGCTATCTCCCTCAACTGATGCACGCACTTTTACTCTTTTCTGACCCCAGACTACACCCAATACCTAGCTATTTAAAGCCCTGTGCTGCGTGCCAAAAAATGTACTCTCTCACATGACCTTCTTTACTGGTAGTACCTTCTCCCATCTTTCCTCATAGCCTACCATGCCTCCCATCCTCCTGATACCGAAACTGCGTGACCTTCCATTCATGCCCCTCACACCAATGGACCCAACATGCATAGGTCCTTTCCTCTCCCTTTGTACTTATGCATTTCTCTTTCCCACCCCAACCCCCCCAAACCTCTTCCTTTAAACTCTTGTGCTACCCTCTCCCACCCTTCTCTAAAGCTTTTATCAAATCCCTTATTTAATTGTTCTCTTTCTTTATTTTTCCTTTCCCCCTTACAAACCTACTCCTAACCCCTTTTCTTTCACACACACCCTCTCTCTCTCCCCTTTTATTTATTCTCTCTTAGCCTCTTCCAAAATTTTCCTTTCCCCCTTACAAACCTACTCCTAACCCCTTTTCTTTCACACACACACTCTCTCTCTCCCCTTTTATTTATTCTCTCTTAGCCTCTTCCAAACTCTCTCTCTCTCTTTCTCACTCTCTCACTCTCTCTCTCCCCTTTTCCTCTCTCCCTAAAAAATCCCTCTCTCTCTATCAATCCCTCTCTCCAAAACTCTCTCTCCCCCTACACCTCTCTCTCTCTCTCTCTCTCTCTCTCTCTCTACTACCCCTCTCGCCTACTTCATTTATGAAAGTCGATTGGGCCTTCCCTTTTTAAAATTAAAGTCCAAACGCCCCTCTCTAGTTATAATGAAATTACTTTTAAATTTTTCCTATTCTCCCCTCTCGCTACTTCATTCATTACAACCTCCCCCTTTCTTTTCTATTAAATTATATTAAAATTCTCCCCGCTTCCCACGACCCCCCTTTCTAGAAAGGTTCATAATTTCTCTCTAGATTGATTGTGTCACCCAAACAAATCTAGTTTTCACATTTAAGCTTGATAAGTGTATGGCAAAGTATTGATTTTTATTGTGACTCCGATAACAAGGGAGGGGTGTGTGAAGATAGTGGGAGAGAAGGAAGGAGTCTCACTTGCGGCTTTCTCACATACACAATGGGGGAATACACACAAAGTTGGAGGCTGAAAACAGTTTTCCTCTTCTTAGTTGTGAAAGCCAAAAGAAATCAAGTACAAAGAAATAGAAGAACCCTATATGTGGGTCTCAAACCAAACTCAGCTAACTAAGGTGGCATACTAACTGAGCCACGAACTAGAGTACATAAGGATGGTTGTCATCCAGCTATTATTCATGGGTGGTGTACCAACCGCATCTGCAGCTAACAAGTCGGTGACATAAATGCACAACGGTCATCCTGGCATATCACGAGTGGAGCTCGATATCTCAACACTCCCCCTCGAGCTCAATCCCAATTCCTGCACACCAAGTAGGTCTCTGAACTTGTACAGCTTGTCTGCACCCAATGCCTTCGTAAATATGTCAGCTACCTGATCCTCTGTGCTGACATAAACTAGATCAATTAGACCCAGTAAAACCTTCTCCTGCACATAGTGATAACGCACCTCAATGTGCTTTGTTCTAGCATGATAGACTGGGTTATTTGCCAAGTGTATACTGCTCATGTTGTCATAATAAATGACAACTGGCCCATCTGTAGACTGATGCATATCATAAAGTAGCTTATGCAACCAAGCTACCTCACATGCAGCCATTGTTGCACCCTTATACTCAACCTCTGTGCTCGACAAGGCAACTGTAGGCTGTTTCTTGCTGCTCCAAGTGACTGCAGCACTCCCAAAAGAGAACACATATCCACTGGTAGATCATCTATCAGAAATACTACCAGCCCAATCAGCATCAGTATATCCATGCAACTGTATCTGTGAACCCCAGCCTCATAAAATAGTCCATACTGCAATGTGGACTTCACATACCTGAGTATGTGTTTAGCCACATCCAAATGCAGTTTCCTTGGAGCCTGCATAAACTGAGTTACCAATCCAATAGCATAGCTCAAATCTAGCCTGGTAATAGTCATATAAATCAAACTTCCTACTATGTGTCTATACATAGTAGGGTCTTCCAGAAGCTCACCTACATCTGCGCTCAGCTTCACATTCTACTCCAAAGGAATTGAAATAGGCTTACAGCCTGTCATCCCATATTTGGACAGCATGTCCAATCCATACTGCCTCTGCAAGAGCCGTATCCCACTTGGTGATCTAATCACCTCAATGCCCAAGAAATAGGCAGCTCTCCCAAATCCTTCATCTCAAACTTTTGCTTCAATGGCATTTTCACATGAAGGATATCTTCATCACTATCACCTGTGATGATCAAATCGTCAACATAAATGACAAGCAGCATAATACCTTTCTCTATTTTTCTCACATAAAGTGAGAAATCTGCCTTGGAAATCTGAAAGCCAATAGTGACAAGATATGTCCTATCTTGTCAGACGATGCTCTAGGTGCTTGCTTCAAGCCGTACAAGGCTTTCTTCAACCTGCAAGCAAACTCAGGATGAACAGCATGAACATAACCTGGTGGCTGCTCCATAAAGACCTCTTCTTGCAAATCACCATGCAAGAAGGCATTCTTTACATCCATCTGATGTAAAGACCATCCCTTTGATGCTGCCATAGCAATGACTGCTCTTACAATTGCCATCCTTGCAACAAGACTGAATATTTCTTCATAATCAATGCCATATGTCTGTGCATACCCCTTGACAACTAATCTTGCCTTGTATCTATTCACAAAACCATCTGCATTGTGCTTCACCTTACCAATTGCATTCTTGTCTTTAGGCAAAGGCACCAATTCCCATGTAGCATTTGCTTCCAAGGCATCCATTTCTTCATCCATGGCTTTCTCCCATTTTTCTTTTCCCATGGCTTGCTCAAAAGAAGTGGGTTTTGGTTCTTGTATCACTTTGACCATATAGGCATAGTGAGTGGCTGTAACTCCATCATATTTTAGCCTATCCATAGGATACCTAGCTCTGGTAGACCTACGCAAAGTAGGCTCACTTCTAGGTGCTCTCAAAACATCCCTGGTCTTTCTTACTCCAGGTGTAACAACAGAAGGAATACCCAACTCATCATCAATGCTCTGTTCTAAGCCACTGGATTTACCATCCACATAAGAGTGACCTGCATTTACATCAAACATGGGCTGATCTACCTTCTCTTTTCCTTTTCGTGATACCTGCATACCACTATCTGCATTGCTTTGAGGAGATTCTCCTGATCTCAATTTGCCTGTCCATGGCGAAGTATATAAACCACTACTAGAGGACACTCTAAGTCCACTAATATTTTGTGATTACTGCTGTGAATTTTGTGCAGCATTACCATTTTGTGCATCTACATCATCAATCACATTTACTGGTTTATACAAGCTGCTCATCTCATCAAAAACAACATCTCTGCTCACTATAAACTTACGAGTAGAAGGGTTATAGCATCTATATCCTTTTTGCTGCAGAGAATAACCAATAGCTTTTGGATCCAACTTGGACCTCAACTCATCTCGCACATGAACATAGGCAATGAAACCAAAAATTTTCAAATGAGAAATATTTAGTTTCCTTCCAGTATATATCTCCTCTGGTGTCATGCCATGTATTGCTGTAGTGGGAGTCCTATTCATTATGTAAACTATTGTAGCAACTACTTCAGCCCAATAATAATCTAGTAGGTCTTTTTCATTTAGCATGGCCCGAGATACCTCTCCAATATGCCTGTTTTTCCTTTCTGCAAGTCCATTCTGCTGTGGGGTATGACTGCATGAATATTGCTGCTTTATGCCATGCTCTTGCAGGAACCTTGCAAACTCATTTGAGAGGTACTCTCCCCCTCCATCTGACCTTAGGCATTTTATTTGCAGGCCTATTTCTTTTTCAACCATAGCTTTAAAAGCTTTGAAATGCCCAAACACTTCACTTTTCTTTTTCATAAAATACACCCAAACTTTTCTACTGTAGTCATCAATAAAAGTGACAAAATAATGACAGCCTCCAATAGATGTAGCTTTTGTAGTCCACACATCAGAGTAGATTAATTCGAATGGCTTCTTCCTCTCTTGAACATGTCTATGAAATGGTTTCCTTGCCTGTTTTCCAAATTGACAGGCTTCACATACCTTATGCATTTCTGCAACCTTGAATTTAGGCAATCCTGCAACAATATTTTGGGCCGGCATTGATTTAAGTCACTGTACATTAACATGACCAATGCGTTTATGCCAGATATCAATATCTGCAACTACATTGGTCCCATGTGCAAACATTGCTGCACTCAATTCAGGCATGTCCGCATCCAACGTAAACATCATACCCTTCTTCTTTCCTTTTGCTATCAAGCGACCGTTATTTTTCATATCCTCAATAAAGCATCCATGAGGAATAAATCTGACCTGCAAGCCCTGCTCAACCATTTGACCAACAGAAACTAGGTTCTTGGTGATATTCGGGACATGAAATACATTGACAAAGGAATTTTACCAATCTGCACAATAGGATGTGCAGTATCATCACTAGTCTGCGCAAATCCTAGTCTTTCCATTTTCCTTGCATCCTGCATCCATTCTGCATGACCTGTCATGTGGTTTGATGCACCTGATTCAACATACCACACATCATTGCTTTCTTCTACACTTGTCATAGAATTGGTCATGTGCTGCACCATAAACAGATGCTCGTTTCTATCATCACCCTATCTACTAGAAGATGCATAATTCCCTTGCTCCAATTTTCCATTCATGATGTCATTCTTCTTTTTATAACAGTCTTTAACCATATGACCCATTTTAACATAGTAGTAGCATTCAACATTGCTGTTTGCATTTTGACCTCTCTGCCATCCACCATGACCTCTTTGGCTCCCCCTACCTCTAGAGTTACGACGTCCACCTCCATAGGACTGCTTTTCTTGAGTTTGCTGCATATTCTGATTTCTACCACGGCCTCTAGATCGGCTTGCTCTACCTCTGTCTCTACCTCTTCCAGCATTTGAGTAGAAGACAGTTTCTTTTGAAGTTCCTCCTAAAGAAGATGCACCACCATTTGAAATTATAAGAGCAAACAACTCCTCAAAATCAAGAAATTTTTCATGGATGGCAATGGATGTTTGGAATTGTGCATAGTCCTTTCCTAGACCATTCAAGGTCATAGAAACTAAATCATCATCTTCCACTGGCGACCCAATGGAAGCAAGTGCATCTGCAATTTTCTTCACCTTCATGTGGTAGTCATTGATGCTCATATTTTCTCTCTGCACATTGTGCAACTCCTACTTGAGCTACATTTTCCTGGCTTGCGTACTTGTGCTGTACATTTTTGCCAAGTATCCCATGTCTCCTTTAGCATACTTGCATCCTGAATATGCACAATCATAGAATCTGAAATACTGATAGACAGCCAGTACATAACTTTTCTGGCTCTCTCATGCCATCCTTTAAATGCCTGCATTTCTTGTTGATTGGGAACATTAGGAAGAACTGGTTCTTCTTCATTTCCTGTAATAAACTCCCAATAGCCTTTTCCCATAAGGAAATTTGTCATTCTAAACTTCCATGCTTGGAAGTTGTTCTTGTCAAGCTTTTCAGTGACAGTCTATGAAAGAGAATCAGACACCATTACTGAACACTGCAAAATATTCTATCATTGCAAAAAACACAGCTTCGGCCTCACAAGGGCAAATTTGCAAAACTGACGAAAGTGGTATTTGACCACACAGTCACTTCTTAGTGATGATTTTGCATCAATAGGCAATAAGGATGATTTTGTAACTCCCAATATCTCTACGCATAGGCATACGATGCAATTTCAGTGACAACTTTTCACCGACTTGCAGAGCAGTGGTCGCACAGCAAAAATAGGGCCTTTTTCTCAATGCTTGCAGAGAACTTCCGCCTGCAAAATGGGCCCCAAAATGGCCTCGAATTAGAAAAATAAATTGCCCTCTCCCATAGCATATACTGCCCTCTTGCTACACTATGAAGGGCGTCTCAATCTGAGACAATGCACTCTTGCACTTTTCGGCTGTGCTAATTGCAGAGATTTGCTCCCAAACTCAAAAAAAGGAAAGCAACACTAGTCCTCTTACCAGGACACCACAAACTTGGTTTGCTTTCTTGAGCTCCTTACCATGAACCAGGCTCCTGATACCATGTGAAGATAGCGAGAGAGAAGGAAGGAGTCTCACTTGTGGCTTTCTCACATACACAATGGGGGAATACACATAAAGGTGGAGGCTGAAAATAGTTTTCCTCTTCTTAGTTGTGAAAGCCAAAAGAACTCAAGTACAAAGAAATAGAAGAACCCTATATGTGGGTCTCAAACCAAACTCAGCTAACTAAGGTGGCATACTAACTAAGCCACGAAGTAGAGTACATAAGGATAGCTGTCATCCAGCTATTATTCATGGGTGGTGTACCAACCACATCTGCAGCTAACAAGTCGGTGACATAAATGCACAACGGTCACCCTGGCATATCACGAGTGGAGCTCGATATCTCAACAGGGTGTTGATGACACCTGTCTTCCCAACTAAAGTCAAAGCTGGTTCTCACTATTTTGCTCATTGGATGGTCGTAGGTAGGTGGACTCCCCTCTTCAATAAAAGTGATGCTTGCGAGGACTTATCCAAGCTCAACTTCCAAACAGTTTCCATAAAAGTCATTTCTACAAAAATTCCCACTGCTAGTTTCCTTTATAAACAGGGATTCACTGACTTGTACAAACTTTTCTATTAATGCAGTTAGTCCTATGTCATTATCTAGCTTCACTCTTTTGTCTTTTCACTATGCAAAGGGGTGTTGTAAAATCTTACACACACACACACACACACACACACACACACACACACACCCCTTCCTGACAATTATAGTCAAGAATGGGTGTACTTTATAACAACTTCCCATATAAAATAGATTTGCATTAAGTTGAATAGTGCATGACCTATATATATCTATGCAAAGGTCACTTAGATGCCACAAAGGTTTATAAATTGATCAAGAATTGGTAATAGCATGAAATTAACCTTGCGTATAGTAGGGGCAAAAGGATAATTTGTGCATTAGGTGGGCTCACTTGGGTTGTGGCACTTAATGAGGCAAATAGCATTGGAATTATATTGTAAATTGAGCATAAATGGGGTAAAACTAAAATTTAACCCCTTGCTTATAGAAGGAAACAAGGAATTTGCGCATGCGGGTTATGGGGTAAGAAATAAGGAAATGACCCTTAAAATTCATAGGCATAAGGTTAGCAAAGGACCCTTCATGTTTGGATGGGCAACGAAAATACTAATGACCCTTCATTTTCCAAACTGATCCTTCATTGTATGAGGGATGCACTTCTATTTATTCCTCCTCTACTTCAAGAGGGGAACATCATATTGCTCGATCACATGATTGGCTACAAGGGATGTTCGTGATGGCGTGATAAGGTAAAGACCTACCTTGTATTAATACATGAACTCTAGTAAAGTGGGACTATTTTGATGGGCCATTCCATGCAATTGATGGGTGCATCTAACATGCACTTATTTGCATGCCATGGTAGCATGGGCTACATAATCCCAACTGCTGACACAAACATAGTGGGCTCAAGGGCTCGTGGCCACATAGGTGGCGATAGGCACAGAGAGTGAGCCAACGTACGAAGTCATGCCATTAATGGCATGGCTATAATGGCACACGTAGAGTATCGATGTCCGTAGTCATCATCATGTGTGGTGACTTGGAACCACAACAAAATTCACCTACATAGTAATGGACGCTCTGCCACCTATACTCTTCTATTAGTGGTGGCCTTTTCTTTATAACATCATTATCCTTTTAAAAAAGGAATATATTTTTCTTTAACATGTGCTGTGGGATGTGTGAAAGTATTATGGAATTTTCTAGTCCATTCATTTTCCATGAATTAATCTTGTACTTTACTCTGGACATCAATAACAAGTCCACTAATGCTACGACACCTATCTTTCCTTCTAGTTTAATCTATTCTAACTTAAGCAGGTTGGATGGTGGTAGGTATCAGAGTTGCTGGTTGAAATTTTGTGCAAAGGTTCTTCCATGGATAAATTCTTTTTCAATCCTAAAACTATTTTGTTTTTTGGATTCAACTACATCTAGTCTTTATTAATACCTTTTCTTACATATCATTTGATGCCAAAGTGTTGTCCATATATACTTGGACCTTCTTCAGGGGTTATAATCTAATCTTCACACACACACACACACACACACACACATGTGCACATGCACCCGTGACCCAAAAAAAAATTTGCACACACGTTTACCTAGCTACACCTTTGCAAAATCTAGAAAAAAGTGACTAACTCCAAATAAATTTTATTTGATTCATCATAGAACATCTTACATTCATTGATTGACTTCTAGTTCTTTATGTACTCATCAGCTTCCTTGTCTGATTCTACATTGAAACCAAAGTGCAACCCTTAAAATTCTAGTGAATAACTTCTAAGAACACATCTCCTTGTCTTCATCACAAGGTGAATTGTTTTTGGAATTCTTGATTCCTTTTCCTTCTCACTCTTGAGAGTCATGCATGACAAAGATCTATAAAACCAATCAAACATTTTATGTAGCACATTGTTATAGGCAATATCACCACCATGCCTTCATTCTCTACAAACCATGGTGCATGTGCATAAAGAATATGCTATAACATGAACATCATGAACCAACATAAACTAACATAAGGCTAATGCACAAAATTCCAACATAAGGAGAATTGCCTTGTAATGCATAGTGACTTCCCCTGTGATTTAATGATCAATGATATGAATTCTCCCAATTTCGCCCTTAATCTTTCATAATACATCTCATTAATTAAACCCATCAAAGAAGCTTTGTTGATTCATTGACCTTTATCCACACTTTTGCTCTCAAAGTAGCTATTTAAGGATGTGAATCTTTAGTGGTAGTGCAATTGCATAAAGTTTTCTAGAACTCCCAACTTAGGATGTTGTGAGACAAGGGATGTGTTTCTTTATTAGCATTGTGGTTGAAAAAAATATCCTAGCCTTTCATCCACCCATGGGCGCTATGGTAGGAAGAATTTGTGTCTATCATGACACTTCTTGTCATCCTTAAGTTTTACATGGCCTCCATGAAGTCCCATCCCCAATAGTATTCCTTCAGCTTTTGCAATGCAACATTTGGATAATACTTTTGAATTCAAATTCCAAGCATGAACTAGATGGATATATAGTGGCTCATCAAGTATGTGCAGGTCAACATGTAAAATATATGTAATCTTTCTAACAAGATAAGCGAAGTGGGGTCCCACTTCTAGGGTCCTTTTTATCACAATCAAGGGTTGCCCTTTGGTTGCAAGAGAAAAATGTCATTCTCCCATTGTAAGCTTCCCTTTCCATCCTTGAGAGTGGGTGCAATACAAGCATCTATGTTTTGCATTTGCACGTGTATCACAACCATACAAGCATTTTACCTATGGGATGCCATTTTTACTCAAAATATCCTATGCCCATGCATTAATAAAGGTTTCTTTTCCTCTTGTATCTGAATAATTGATGGGCCACTGGTTTTGTCTAGAATTCACTTCAATGTCTCCTTGCACTCTTTTTGGAGTTCCAAATGTAGCAACCCACCAAATGTCCTTTTTAAAGTTAATCGAGGAATCTCATACAAATTTCTCATCCCTTTGAACAACTTGGAAGGTTTTATTCATAATGCCTATGCTTACCCTCTCCAACTTCTACCCTTAGACAAGCTGAGCTTCATCCATTTTGATAACAAATTTGAGCTTACTATGGCTCTCTATTGCATGAATCAGATACTTGTTAGGATACATTAAAACAAACTTATAAAAATACAACACTAAGGGAGTTGTCTTTACCATCCTCTCTCATTCCCTAGAATTTGACCAAGGCACTCCATACATTTAGAACATCAAAGTAAACATTATTGAGACCATTCATCTAAAATGACTAAATTCTAGACCACTATTGACTATGCTAGTTTATTGTTCTATGTAACCTTTGGTATTTTCCAAGCATTTATTTAGCAAGATTGTTTCCTACAAAACATGCTTTATTGACCAAGATGTTAGTAGTGGAACTGTGGACTTGAAACACTTTGTTGCTATAGTAGATTTGAGCATTTTGAATGCAATTGTGTAAGCTTCATGGATTACACAAATTCGTGCATGCAAGCCATTGTAGCTTGCATCCTTTAGCATTGCAAGGACGTGAGATGGCTTCAATAATTCTCTCAAAGGATAATATCCGTTACTCCCATCACATCCTCCATGAAGTTCTTAAAGAACAAAATTAACTTATTACGAAAAAACCAAGTAAGATCGCGGAGTTGCATGGCAGAAGGTTTTATGGAAGACTTTATGCCAACTTGATAACCGTAATTCTACTCTTTCAAGCACTACTACATATTAATATTGTGTTTATAGATGTTTTTTCCTATCTTGAACCCAAGAGGTGTTTCCTTGAGATCTTGCATCCATCATGTTATCTTCTCCCACCATTGCCTCTCCAAGAACACTTGAATCTGCAAATGTATAGATATGTCTAAATACCTTTTTCTCTCACGTAAGTTCTAGAGTGAATCTCAAAATCCCTCTCACTATAAGGATAATGCAATTTCTTTTTCATGGAGATCCATTCACTTTTATTAAGGATGTTCTATGGATTATTGCATTGCAAAAATTGTAGTATTCCCCAAAGTTGCTAGTTGTTCTGATTAGGCTATTTGTAATTCACTTTCTTGCTTAGATATGGTTTTAGTATGGATCAATTGATTGAAACAACGAAGAAATCTAGCATTACAATCCCCAAAAAATAAACAAAACCATGCATTTTATGAAATGGATGGTCTCCTATGTGGATGGATCTATAGAATACATGATTCCTTCCATCCAAACGTCATATGATTCTTTCCTTGGAAATAAAGATTGTGGGACTCAGTTTTAACAAATCTCCCACCCCCCATGCATATCAAGCCTCCAACTACAACTTCAAATGGTGCTTGTTTAGATGTCGTCAAATGGTGCCATGAGTGGAAAGAGCAGAGAGACTATGAAGCTTAAAATTTCATGAAAAAGAGGAAATAGAAGATAAGAATGGGCAAGATTATGTTAAGGTAGGAAATGAAGGAGAAAAAGAGGAAATCAATGGTCAAGGCTATAGGCAGCACATGGGAGAGAGGTGGTAGGTTGAGGATAGAGAAGGAGCAAGCAAGAGGAAGTGTTTGGAAAGCAAGAGGAGGGGAGGAGGAAGATGGTGAAAGGAGGGATTTTTTTGGAATGATTTGCTTGATGGTTTACCTCCCAAACGAGATGCAAATAATAAAATAGACATAATTCTAGGATCTAGCCTTGTCTATAAGCTATCATTTAGACTTAGTCAAATGGAAGAATGTGAGGTCAAAAGACAACTAGTTGAATACTTAGAAAGGGCCAAGTTCAACCTGGTAGTTCACCATGGTCATCGCCAATTTTACTGGTAAAGTAAAAAGATGGCACTCTGTGTTTATGTGCTATTTGTAGAGCATATTTATAAATTGTATGGGCTACTAGTAGGTATTATTGGTGAGTGGGATAGCAAATTTAACAGCCATTTTAGGAGGGCTCTGTTTATGAGGTTAGAGCTTTTCTTGAATATGAGCATCACAGATCATCCACAAAGTGATGGTTTGATTGAAAGGATCAATTAGTTCATTGAGGAGATGCTTTGAGCATATCCAAGTAAATGGCAAACTAATTGCCAATTGGGAACAATATTTTCCCATATTAGAACTTGCATATAATAGTTCCAAACACTCGGCTATAGGTTTTAGTCCATTCATGATGATGTATAGATTTCAACCTAGAGCCTAGTTGCAATGAGACTCAAAAAAGAGAAGGTTCAAGTGGCCAAATACTTTCTTGAGGATATGAATAAAATGCTTGAGTTAGCTAAAGATAGCATTAGAAGAGTTCAGGATAGAGCAAGAAGTTATGAAAACCCCCACCGTAGAAGGCTGGAGTTTGAAGCAAATGAGAAATTCTATCTCAAGGTACCTGAATCTTTAGAAGAAGTCAAAAAGACCCACATGCTTGAGGATGATAGGTTTCTTGTAGATACACTAAAGGTGGCTCATTAGATTTGCTAAGATTTAGGACAAGGAGATACTCGAAAAAGAATCATGCCTCTTGTGGATGGTCCTACATAAAGCACTATGGATGAGTAGTAGCTAGACCTATAGAGCAACATGTGCCCATTGTTGTAACAAGTGCATAGAGGATATCACTTATTTATTTATGACCTATGATGTATCATCTACAAAATTATTGGATTCATTGTGTGTGGCCGTGGGAGTAGATGTAATTTTCCATTACAAATTTATTCTATAGGAGAGCTGCCTTTCAAATCTAGAGTTTTATGGCAAAAAGTTATGTGGAACACATGGTTACAAAGGAGTGCTATTTGCTATGATAATGGCAAATTCAATGCTCAAAAACTAACTATGCATTGATTGGTGGTGGCTGTAAGAAAGAAGTGGTTTCATCAAAACTTGTGGTTGACTTATCAGCGAACTATATATTAGAATTAAGAATGATATTGATCTTGCTAAAAAATACCTATGGGTATATTGTCATGTTTCTACTCTTCAGGCTAAATTTGTAGAGAATGTGTAGAAGTGATCCTACTTCTAAAGCTATGACCAATCTTGTTTTGCTCAATCATGTTATTGATGTTAATGTTGTTTTCAATCATGTCCTTAAGCCCTATAAAAGGAAGCTATAACTATCATTGTTAATGGCCCATAAGACAACCTTTTCAAAAATTATAATAAAAGGTTTTTGTTATCAATATAAAGCCACAATTATTCCCTTGAAAATTAAAGGAAGAGGATGAATTCATCTTATTGCTTCTCCAATCTTATTTGTAGGAAAACCCTTTTTAGAGGGCATGACATTACTCTACAAGGACATGCCCATTACAACTCCTCTTGAAGCTATTTCCTTGGACAAAATATTTGATATGAAAGCTCAATAATGTAGAGATAAGCATGTAGTCTATGAATCACACAAAGAAGATTATAGATAAAGAAGACTAGTGCTAACACTACTAAAGGTTCATGTGCATATGATCAATGATGTGTTTATCAAATAGGAATTTGTAAAAGCTATTTTTTAATAGCAAACTCTTGAGGTGCAATAGGGAACACACACTACTGCCAAGATCACTATGTAAAGTTGATTGATATGCAATAGGAAGCCCACACTAATTTTGAGGCCATTGATATTTCTTTTCAAGAAAGAACAAATTAAAAAATGATGATTTGAAGGGGACTATCTTTGAGTCTCATGTGGTGTAGAAGTCCCCTGCAAATAATGATTTGAAGCAGATATCCCTAAGTCTCATGAAATAGAGAAGTCATTGGAGGTTGCAAAACTAATTTGACATGTATTTGCTAACAAGAAGTACCTCAAGGAAAAGAATTTGTGCAAACTAAAGTCAAAGCTATCAGTGCTAGACTTCTAGGTTTCAAGGGAAAAAGATAATGGTAGCGAACAAAAAGACCCAAAGCAAGAAGGGTATAACAAGGAAAAAGCACTAATTCTGAATGCAAACTTACAAGGTGCCTAAATGAAGTTAGAGGTGGAAGGACTAGAAATGCAAGGGTAGGGTTTCCCTAGATAAGACATCTTCCAACTCATGTATGCTTTGCTTACTAGCAAGACATTACCCCACGTTAGCGAAAGGAGCTTTGGAAATGTAGGGTTCACTAACTCTTTTAGAAGAAACTATTAGTAGGGTATGGCCAACCACTTCTATGCCTTACTGTAACATGCTTATGTGGAAAATGTTTGAACAAATGGTTCATATTTGGGCTAGATTGAAACATTGGGTAGGGAAACCTACTCAACGTGGTGCCTATGAGAGCCATTAATCACCTTTTTTTGGTGGGCTCAATGGAGATGGAAGCTACTTCAAAAGTGGTTTGAAGGGGCTAGCTACTATAGCTTTGCAAATTCTTAGGCAATTTCTAGCAAGATGATGATCACGAGGCAAGTTTCTCTTCCTTAGTTAGAGAGGCCATTGGCCCTATATTTAGGGTATGATGGCCTTTGGAGCTTTAGAAATCAATGGATCTATGAGGCAAATACTAATACACCTACTTATTATGTTGCTCCAATAGAATGCTAGAATATTCTCTAGTATTTTCTTAAAAGCAAGAGCCTATAGTTGGTCTTGGTTAAGTCTCTCAACTAGATTTAGAATGGTTTGTTGCCTAGGTGTAATCATGGGGTCGCTCTTCAAACATAAATAAGAGCTTTAAAGGCCTTCAATCCTAAGCCTAGTCCAATCCTAGAGCTCGATAGGGACTTGAAAGTTTTAGAAAATGTAACAATTTCAGGCTGATTTGGAGTTATTTTATGAATGCTGTTATGGAGAGTGTTAGCGATGACGATTGGTTCTGTTGCTGACCACACTGACACACCCTGTGTAAAAAGACAAGCAGGACGGCTGAACGGCAGACTATGGCGAAATGAACATGTGACCCATTTGTGCGACGAGCATGGCTGCATGCATGATGGAACTCGGAAGTTGCCGGTGCAGGCTCCAGATGCTAGTTGGGAGAGCATCTGAATTGACAGGTCTCCTACAAAATGTTTCGAGATATAGACGGTAGGATCTGTGATAGCACCTTCCCTGGGCATAACTGCTAGATTCCAACGATTAACGAATATGTATTATGGAGAAATTGTTGTAAAACAGTTCCACTGGTTGGAACCTGACCGTCACGGAAACAGAGGTCAAGAACGATCCGTATGTTTTGGTGGTGGCAGGTGCACACATTGCTGTAGTGGAAATTGGAATTTACAGCGATGGATCATTGACTAATAAGCAACTTATGGATCGGCACTCCGAGGATGAGCATTGAGCCGCACATTCGGGAATCCGGATCAATCAGCACAAGGCTAGGAGTAGGAGGTAAGAAATTGGAGCCTCGGGGATCTTGATTCTTGCATCAAGTTGCGTAGAACTTGCGTGTGACGGGTCCAAAAGGCCGTCTTGGTTGTGGTTCACGAGTCTGAAAAATTGCGAACTTATGGTGACTTTGGCCCGAATTGCAGTGGTGAAGTGACAACGTCTGGCTGTTGCGTGAGGCATCACTGCATTGGCAGGCGAAGGTTGATGGCTGAGAGATTGACTAGCAGGCATGGATGATGAAGGTCAGACAGGTCGGTGGTGGAGTGTGCAGGCTGGTATACAAATGTTTCAGAAGCGATGGGCACGCAGCACGACGATCACCGGAAAGCTGTGGGATTGGAATTCCATCACAAGTCGGAGGCGGCTTGCAGCCTGGGGGGGTCGCATCGCGAGGACTATAATAGATAATAGTAGCAGCTGGAAGGTCCGAAGGATAAAGGGAGTGCATCGCGTGCTCGCAGAGCTCGAGAGGAGCTGCTTTGTTCGTATAAAAGGGCGTTGAAAATTGAGAGAAAGCGCAACGTTTCAACTTTCCACAGCATCGAATTCGCCATAGCTACGAGATCATTCTTCTAAATTCTCAGAGCTCAGGAGTCAGGAATCAGGGAGCCGGCAGCTGCTGCTCCGGTTGCTGCTTTTGCTCATCTTGTCGAGCGTGCAGTAGATGATCGTGATTTGTTCTGACGTTCAGAGGCGTGATCGTCCTCTCCAGAAACAAGATCTAGCGTCTCTTTCATGTTCCGAATGTCCACAGTCCTTTCTTCTGCTAGGAACTCATGCCAGGCACAGCACTGAGAGAGCCTGAGCCTTGAGGCACCAACGAATCGACATCGCTGCTAAAAATCTCGTCTTCCATCACACCCAATACCTCTCGCCATCTCTTTTGTCGTCACCAAATTCATTCGGTCCACAACGTTTATAGTTCATACAAAAATCAGACGATTAAACTGTCTGACCAAATTCATTCCGTTGACAAACCAAGTTTTCAGTTTCGCAGATCAAGCTCATCAGTGTTAAAACTTTGGAAGAAGTGATCATCTGTGAAGAAGTTCATCACGGATCAGACGATCAAAGTATCTCCAGAGTCCAGACTGGTTTTAATTTATGCTCGACAAGACAACACAGCCTACACATTCCATAAACTTTTGTCAATGCATCGGTGCACGCTGCTCATCATTCTGCTGTCCTCTATCTGGCTGCAGCAATTCACGAATCACCACACGCAGCTTTTCGACTCACGCAACACAGTACCATCGTACAGCCCTTAAAAAGAATCTTCAGCGCATGCAAAGATTGAAAGGTTTCTTCGGGGGCAGCCCAACTTCGCCAAAAAGCGATGAGAGGACCGCCATCCAAGTGCAGAGCTTTTGGGCATCGAAAACGAAAAACGACATTTCTCTGCACATCACAACCGATGAAATACTTTTACTCGCAACTTGCGATCGAGAGCTCCAAATGTTGCAGGAAAGGACTGTTTGTGGCAGCAGTCTTTCTGCAACCTCCATGGCTGCAAAGTGTAAGAGGAGTGTAAGAGGCCCGGTTCACATTGGGTGGTGAACATGGCAAGGAGCGGCCAATGAGGAGATAATATCACTTGGAGTACCATGTTCACACCACACAAGTGCGGACATCTCCAACTCATGCTGAGGTGTGGTGCCAACTCCTAGTATAGACTCTCATGGATTCCCGTCGTCTGGCCTGGTAGACTATCCAATTCCTGCTTTGCACATCTCCAGCTGATGCTGAGGTGTGGTGCCAGCTCACAGTATAGACTCTCATGGATTCCTGTCTGGCTTGGCAGTCTGCCCAATTACAGTATAGACTCTCATGGATTCCCGTCTGGCTTGGCAGACTGCCCAATTGTTGCTTTGCACATCTCCAGCTAATGCTAAGGTGTGGTGCCAACTCACATTATAGACTCTCATGGATTCCCATCCGGCCTGGCACCCCCGCTCATTCTGTAGGCAGACGGTCCGATTGTTGCTTTGCATAATCACCTGCTCCTGTAATTTTGGCGGGCAGCTAGTGTGAATCCTCAAGCGCCTAAACATATGTGTGTGGGTTGCAAGCGGGTGGACACCTTTGGCATTGGCTACCATGTCCACCACCCAATGTGAGCCCGGCCATAAGGCGTGCACACATGGAGCAAGAAAAGCACCACTTGTTGCACCATGGCCAAGTTCACATGCCATAATAGCTGTTAGCTAAAGGTGTTTACAAACTAGCGCACCATGGGACACTGCCAAGAATTAGGGATGGCCAAGATGTGTTATGGGTGAAACGCAACATTTGGGCACCCCTTGTGCGTTTTTTTGTTGGAGATGGGAAAAACCTCTTATTGGCCGTGGACATCGGGGCAGGCTAATAGCATAACTTGTTTTTTCCACATCTTTCAAAAAGTTTCGGGTACATACATCCCATTCGATTGGCTGACAACTTGCTAGAGAGATTTGGAGTAGGTCCCCTCACTCTGACATTTGAAATTTCATAACAGTTTAGTTTGAAAGCTAGCACTTCGAATGTGAGAATGTATGCCCAAAATCGCTCGGTTTTGCCAACTCCCGCCGCTCAGTGCATGCTGAGAAAGAACACACTCTAATGCAACTCGAGTGCGACTTTAGTGCTCAAAATGGCACCCGGGTTTCAGAGGGCGTAGTTTGAGCACTGTAGCACCATTTTTCATCCAGCCAATCCCAATGTGCCATTTTGTGTTTAATGTTAGGTCCCAGTGCCTTCATTGTTCCTCCAGCACTCTAGAGCCTAACAAGCTGCTTTGCCAAAGCCAATGAAAAATGGCCATGTACAAAATCTGTCTCGCACACAAAGTTCCTCGTTAGGTTGTCAAATTTAGTAATGTGCCATGGTGCTCACCATTTAGTTTCATGAACTCGCTTTAGCTTGGCACCAATTGTACATTTTTGTCCTTCAGAGAACAGTGTGTTAGCTATGTTAAAGCATGGCAACATGCATGGCTTTTTGAAGATCAAACTGCTATAATCCGCTACACACTGTTGATAGCTTGCTCAGAGGCTCCGTACTGCTGACATTAGATGGTGGCAGATTATGGAATCTAGGGGCTGAGTTCACAATGGGTAGAGAGTAGGAGAAGTTGCCACCTTCAAAACATGCACGCTCAAACATAAAGGACCTAATAGCTTTTCTCGAAATCCAACCAAGCGTTCATAGTGGAAGTTGAATGGAGGGAGGATTTTTGGCCTCTTATTTTAACAGGATACCTCCACTCCACAAGTTGATGTCAGAAGATAATTTTCCTACCCAATGCATGTGGACTTGTGTCCAAACCTCCATGCTTCCATTAGACCTCCAAATGGCCATGTAGGTGGCCATATATTAGCACTGCCCCTTAAGGGGCAAACTATTGCATCGAAAATGCCAGCCCTTGGAATTCAGGTCGGCTGACCTGTGGTGGCAGGCATTTTGTCCATGCAATTGTGCATCTGTTGACAACTAGCTCATTATCTTAGCCAAGTGATGTCATTGTCTACCTGGCTTTCTCACTTGCTGTCTCATGTTTCATGTCTTTAGGCTCTCAATTGATTATCTCTTTGCTGCTCACACTGGTGGTTGATCCTTCTCAGTGTTTATATTACCAAGAACAATATTGACAATGAGTTTTTCAATGCTCCACACAAGAAAGCAACTACAAACGAGGAACTCTCTCCCACTATAGGCCATTTGTGTGTGCCTATCTCTAAAAATATTGGATTCCATTGTAGTTTTGAAAGAGATTTCTAGGATATTAGCTTGCAAAATATGATGTTTTGATGGAGCTGCAGGTGGAATTCCGACTAGAACTACAAAGATGGCCGTATCTATCCAACCTTTATCTATTTTGCTTGACACAATCAAATAATATTATGGAGACATGCCTATGGTTAGATTCTCTTCCATCTCCTCAAGCTACTTCTCTATGGTCTATAGTTGGCTTTCATATCAATCCATGCAAGAGATAAAGAAATAATTGAAGATAAACTGAGCAGAGATTGCCAAGCTAAGAGTTCTTAAAGCTTTGGTGTTGCTAGAAAGATGACTCTTATGAATGTTTGGTGGGAAAAAAAACATGCATATACATAGATGGTAACTTCAACATATGTGGATACATAAACAAATAGGAAATCTTTGCTTGAATTGTAGGCTACTATGAATAGAATGGCATTGACTCTCGTAACATAACTGTGAGAGAGGCATGTATATACTATGTGTGGCTTTGTGTGGTAAATGAAGTTGAGTAGTGAAGTGGGAAACTATCTAAGTTTAAGGTGGATGCTTGGCTTGCTACTACCAACAATCTTCGCTTGTTCATGGAGGAAGTGATGGAACTCATTGAATTTATTGTGATTAGGGATGCTTTGATCAGACTTCTCAATGAGGCATATGATTCCTGCTCGATTCCTGACATGTCATTCAAATTTTTCCTGATTTCTTGTACATGTCTATAGGTCTAAGCCAAGGCTACTCTAGACTTCAAGGATAGAGAAATTGTCTAGTTTCTTTTCAAGGAGTATTGGCAATTTTATCAAATATAAATGTCTTTTGGGATTTCCATTTGCCTTATAATGTGGTGAAAGGCCATCTCTCCCTAACTGCTAAGTAGTTAGAAAGGGCAAACAAAAAATTTTTTTTTGAGTTATGCCAAACTAGATAGCAATGGTGACGACAAAGATTGTCATGTTGAAAAAAATGAGCATAGAAGGTGAGCCACAATGTAGCTCCTCCTATCGTGGAGGATCTTGATGCATCCTATTGTTGTAGTAGCCATCACTCATCTAATGATGCAGCTAAAATGCATTGAATCAGGAAGAAAATTTATGTAAGCCATATCCTAAATTCCTATGTACTATGATGATATTTTGTTGTGTGGAGCTCGCTTTGAAATTTTAAAATATGTTGATTTGAGGATTATGATACTCACAATCGGTTGGACTATACATTCTCTATATATTGCACTTGTTATAGGAGTTGATGTCTCTTGCTATACACGTCCTTGCTTATAGAATTTGTTGTGCTTGTAGTAAGAGTCAATGTCTCTTGAAAACAAATATCAATGGTTCATTCAACCTAATGGTCAATATTTAGATGGTAGTTAAGTTTTGAGATTTATCAATTTACTTTATTCGATCTAAGTCATTGCAAAAATATAACTTCTAGTCTATACTCACTAAGTTCTAAGTCATGAAAATAAAAATAATTGTTATTCGAAAACAATGATGTAAACCCCCCATTAAGACCCGTTTCCCTTGGCTCCCCATCCTGCAACTCCCCCTTGGTCATGGCTATGGATGGTGGAGTGTTCCAGGATGGAGAGCTAAGGCAAACAATGGATCCCCCCTTAAGACCCATTTCCCTTGTCTCCTCATCCTACAACTCGCTTGGTCATGGCTATGGCTGGTGGAGTGTTGCAGGATGGAGAGCCAAGGAAAACAATGGATCCCATGACTTGGGCAGCATTATGAAGGGGAATCGAGGTTGCAACAAAAGATTCATCTCACAGGGGTGGAAGGGGGCTTGGAGAGCATGGAAAAGGGTAAGAGAGGGATTTTCTGGGTGCGGTGAAATGTTTCTTTATCCTTAAGGCCTTTATATAGCTAAACTTTTCACCATCCCACTCTTTTCCCCTTCGTTTCTCAGACTGTAAGATCAAAACAGGACATCAGATTAGCATTGAGTCAGTTCATTAGACTGTAATAACAATATTTCTCGTTCTTATTGTAATAACAATAGTTCTCGGTCATAAGAACGAGAAATATTGTTATTACAGTCTGATGAACTGGTTGAATGCTAATCTAAGCTTGTGAACTAGATGGTCCCCCATACAAAGTCATTGTTATTACAGTCTGATTGCGGTCTGATTGCGGCTCAATGCTAATCTAAGCCTATAAAATAGATGGTCCCTCATGTAAAATCATTATTATTATAGTCTGATTATGACTGAATTCAAATCTGAACCTATGAATTAGATGGTCCCTCATACTGTTTGGCATTTACATTTTCCCTTGTTTGGGATTTACTATAACAAGCATGGTGGTTGTTTGGGATTTACTAACAGTTATATTTTGTGGGGGTTCAAGTTAATCCTAAACCAATGAAAATGCATTTCCTTGCCAATGCCTACCTCCTCTAGCCAATGCCTACCTCCTCTAGCTTTAACTATCATACAACTAACCTTTCATATTCATCAATGCAATGTGTGGGGAATCTATCAGTACACAGGTCTTCAAAGATGGCAAAGATCTCACTGGATTACATCATTGAGCATGTCAAGATGGCTTGATTTGAAAGATTAGAATATGTGAACAATTGTAGCTTGGATAGCAGGAGAGCAAACTAATTTAAAAACTCGACATATCTCAAGTGAAGGAATAGCAAAGGAACAGAGATGGAAAGTCACAGTAGTAATGCCATTTTTTCTACCAATTGTTTTGAGCTTGATGAAGCCATTTCGCAAGGGATCCTTGAGGAATTGTGGGAAGGTCTTCAATATTATAAGAATCCACAGTTTGTGAAGTATGTTGCTGAAGGCTCCCATTGTGCGAAGTGTTGAGCCCTTATCCTAGAATCCTTGCAAAAATATAAAGTCCTTCAAATATCTCAAACTTGATCTCTTGGAATCTTGGATATATATTACTCAAGACTTTTTTAAGGGCCGACCATCCCTCTAATACACTCAGATTTTCAATATAACTTGAGTTAAGTAGTAAATTGTCTTCTTTGAAACAAAAAAGTAGTAGTAAATCATCTTTGTATTTATCAATTCTTAGATACGATGGTGGTCTCTTTTTGAAATATAGAAGGGTTGTATACTACTTGGGCATATAACTTTAGGGACTGACTATACATTTGGCTTTTCTATATAACTTTAATTTTAAAGTAATAATTCTCCATTTATATGGTTGTCCTTGGATACGACTGCTTCACTCAGCTGGACTTTATAATTTGAAAATGTTGCATTTAGTTGGATTGGAAGGTTATATTTTCTTATGGACTGTTTCACTCAGTTGGACTTTATAATTTGAAAATGTTTCCCTGAGTTGGACTTTATAATTTGATGGACATTTCTAGTATTTTAGGATTTGAGTTCCTTCCCCAAGCTTTAGTATTAGAATTGGTTAAAGTAACTTAAGAGACAGTTTCTTCATTTTAAGCTTTAAAGGCTATACAATTTCTTCCCCCAAAATATGATAGTTTTTTTCTAGTAATGTTTGTAAATTGTTCTCCCCCCCTCTAATGGAATGGTATATGAATTTCATAGGGTTCTTCCTGGGAGGTAAAAAACATGTTAGTCAATCGTAGCCTTTTTCTTACTTTAAGGCAAGCTTGGTCAATCTTTGTGGTTAATTTACTTGTCCTAGAGTTAGTTGAGAGCTAGTTCTAGTAGTATAGATGTGTTAGTGGGCTACGGCCTTTGGCTTCTCTCTTGTAATTATAGGTATAATCAAATTAGTGGAGATTTTCTCACACACACACACACACACACACACACACACACACACACACACACACATGAATACTTCCCTAACTATGAATTATTCTTTTATGTACCCCGTGAAATCTTCTCTTTATACTTTCTTTTTAACCACCCCACATATCAAGCCCACTAATCGTCCCATACCTTCTCTAATCCCTTCTTAAACCATGCACTCATTCACTCCTTACTCTACTTGTGACTTAAACTTCACTTAAGAATCCATATGGTTGTCTATATTCCTAGGTAAAGCGATAACAAGCTAGGGAAAATAGGCATTACCTGTCTACCCAAACGTAACTATGATGATCTAACACCTAGTCTGTTAAGACGATGACTGGTAAGTGGACCCCGACCTCGGAACCTAGACTGCTTGAGGATTCAACATCTTTTTTCAATATTATGTTTGCCAAACTCAATATTATTAAAAAAATTCTTAATTTTGATCGAAATTTTTGCAAGTTACTCTAGTTGCATTTTTCAACTTAGATGTCAAAAACATTTTTTCCTTATATGTTTTCCTTTTTTAAAACTTTTTTATCCAATTGATGGAATTAATAATATGGCTCAATTATTGATGGGACTTTTTAATCTAAACACACTTTGATTTCCCAACTAGCCTTTGGTCGGGCTAGTGCCATACAATTAATTCACATTCATTGGATAATTCTTTAGCATGGATAATCCCTAGTCATGTTGTGATCCACCTTTTTTTTTACTAACTTTTATATCTATCTTACAGAAGTGGTTTACAGATTTACTATTGACATTATTTTTTCACTTTGACACTTATCATACAGATCCACTTTTATTCACTTATTATTAGTAGGTGGGGAGTAACACACACACACACACACACACATGTATACTTCCCTAGCTCTATGAATCATTCTTTTATGTACCCCTCGTGAAATCTCCCCTTTACACTCTCTTTTTAACCACCCCACACACCAAGTCCACTAATCCTCCCATACCTCCTCTTATCCCTTCTCAACCCATGTACTGATTCGCTCCTTACTCCTCTTGCTACTTAAACTTCACTTGTGACTTAGGGGATACGAAGGGATTCATCCTCACTGGAGCTACTTGTTGAAGATGAAGACATCGTACAGATAAACAACCCAAAAAATTTATTCTTACATGAGCTGTAAATGTCAAAACTCTATGGAGCATCTAAAAGCGCATCTAACACTGTGTCTGTACTATAGAGTGCATCTATAGACGTGTCTAAAACATAGTGTAGACATGCTGATAGATGCGCATTTAGACGCGTTGATAGATGCGCAGACTGCAAGCTGATTTTTGAACCTACTTTTAGTGCGCTTGCTTTCCTTCACATACTTTTAGCGTCACGTGGCTTGCTTTCCTATGAATAGACACAGTTTTGGGCATCCATACTTATCTCCAAGCACCCACACTCATCGCCAGGATTACACAATTATCCCCAAGCACACAAGAGAAGAGGGTGAACAAGGAAGAGAAGAAATAGAAGCAGCTTTGAAGAAGGACAAGACGCTTCCATACCTCTATCCAAGGTAAGTCTCTTGGCGGTTGATCTTCTTTAGAAGTTGCTCTCTTTGGATTCGTCCTTTGTCGTATGCAGGGAACTGATGTTTTTGGTACTAGTGTTGTCCTTTTTGGGGTCGGGCACATGTCCTTTTCAGTTTCTTTGAAAAAGGTGTCTATCAAAGCGTGTCTATCTTTTGGAAAAACAGATAGCCGTGCCTATAGACGCGCTGTTAGATGCATCTATAGACGTGCTCCGACAGTCTTTGTTATGTGTTCTTCCCTTTCCCCTTGCTTTTCCTTCTCTTTCCCTTCCCCTTCCCCTTATAAGAAAAGGATTGCATATTGAATGATGGAAATAAGTGATTGCATGAATAATGGAAACGGATTGCATGAATGAAGAAACGTGTTGCATGAATGATGGAAAGGGATTGCATGATTGAAGAAAAGGATTGCATGAATGATGGAAAGGGATTGCATGATTGAAGAAAGGGATTGCATTCATGAGGAAATAAGGGATTGCATTCTCTTTTTCTCTCCTTTCTCCTCTCTTTCCTTCTCTTTTCTCCTCTCTTTTTCTCTCTTATCTCCTTTCTTTTTTCTCCTCTCTTTTCCTCTCTTTTTGTCTCTTTTCTCATCTCTTTCTTTCTCTCTATCTTCCTCTCTTTTCTCCTCTCTTTTTCTCTCTTTTATCCCTACTTTTTCTTCTTTCACTCTCTCTCTTTTTCTCTCTTATCTCTTCTCTTTTTCTCTATTTTTTATCGTCTCTTTTCTCATTTTTCTCCTCTCTTTTCCTCTCTTTTTCTCTTCTTTTCCTCTCCTTTCTCCTCTCTTTCCTTCTCTTTTCTCCTCTCTTTTCCTCTCTTATCTCCTTTCTTTTTTCTCCTCTCTTTTCCTCTCTTTTCATCTCTTTTCTCATCTCTTTCCTTCTCCCTTTTTCTCTCTTTTTCTCTCTTTCCCTCCTCTCTTCTCTCCTCTCTTTCCTTCTCTCTTTTTCTCTCTTTTATTTTCACCTTTTCTCTCTTTTTCCTCTTTTTATCCTCTCTTTCCTTCTCTTTTCGTCTTTCTTTTTCTCTCTTATCTCCTCTCTTTTTTTCTTCTTTTTTCTCCTCTCTTTTCCTCTCTCTTTTTCTCTCTTTTATCCCCACTTTTTCTCTTTTCACTTTCTCTCTTTTTCTCTCTTATCTCCTCTCTTTTTCTCTATTTTTTCTCCTCTCTTTTCTCCTTTTTCTCCTCTCTTTTTCTCTCTTTTTCTCCTCACTTTTCCTCTCCTTTCTCCTCTCTTTCCTTCTCTTTTCTCCTCTCTTTTTCTCTCTTATCTCCTTTCTTTTTTCTCCTCTCTTTTCCTCTCTTTTCGTCTCTTTCCTTCTCTCTTTTTCCCCATGTAAAGCTTCAATAGCCTGACATTGAGCAAGCAGATACAGACTTCTGTCGCTCTAATTCAAAGAATGCAGGAGTCTATAAATGCTTGCTAAATGTCAGGCTGTCACTCTATTTTTTCTTTTGCATCTCATGACGCTCGATGGTAATCTTCTTCTTTCTTTTCTTCAGTTCATCATGTGGCCAGGAAGCTCTTCAGCCTCACCTGAACTTCGGGATGCCATCTTTTGGGAGTTATATAACATTTTGGGGTACCCTCCCACTCCTGCGGAGTTATACACATACATGATAGGTACTACAAACACCCCCCAGGAGTCGGCAGTACAGACTCCAAACCACCCCAACCCCACACCAGCTGAGATTACCTCAATGGAGTCGAGACAGCCCAGCTGGCTATAGAGCCGAGCCCCTTCTCCCCCTGCACTCAGGAGGTCCTTTTGTCTCGCAGAGCCACCGGTATACTCCCATGCCATCGAGAGTCTCTTCTCTAGCTCTACGAGTGGCTAGCGTACTCCCGTGCAATCGAGAGTCACTTCTCCAGCTACGAGTGGCCAGTATACTAGCTTGACATGACAGGGCAGCAGGCGTAGTAGCAAGGAGAGCGGTGGGGGATGCATGGCACAGTGCTTTGGGGGGGTAGTGGTGGGGACGAGGATGATTCAGATGATGCAGACGTGCCAGAGAGTGATGATACAATCTTCTATGACATCACTTAGATAGGAGGCATCTTGATAGATGCACAAGGGAAAGACATCATGGCCTTCATGCACTCTGTAATTGCTAACAACTACAGAGATTGCTTTATTCACTACAAAGACCATCCAAAAAAGTTGGCTGATGAGACCCTCGCTGTTATTCACTCTAGGTATCCCAATCCCCCCAATGTTCAGTTCACAGATAAATGGGCCAAGTCAAAGATTGTTATGATACTTGGCAATAAAAGATCTTCGCTTAAGAGGCAGGCACTAGCCGAGATTGCCAGGAGAGAGGGAGGTCAACCACCAAGGGGCCAACCCCACACCACTCACAAGCATGAGTGGAAGAAAGCAATGAAGGCAGTGAAGGCGGACCCCTCTGCAGCACGTGGAGGCACGAAGGATCCAAATGGAGCAATATGGAAGTGTGCATTTTGGAGCAAGGGGTGTTGAATCATGGGAGGCCCAATTTGTAAGTACTTATCGATCTCAAATTATATTGTTTATGTAGTTTATTAGGACGTTGTTTGTTTGTACTAACCCCTCCACAAATTGTGTCATCTTGCAGCTTGATATCATGGGCAGGTGCCCTACTCTTATCGAGACAGCCTACCATCGCCACCATTGCAGAGGAGATACATGGAGGCACTTCTATGCTGACGGGTTGATTATTAAGGAGCAGTATATTCCCCAGGTATTTAAAAGTAATTAAATAATGTCAATATTATAAATAAAGATTTGATTTTTCATACATTAATACATGTCCCTTGTTTACAGGGGCCTACGACTGATCAGGAGGAAGAAGATGAGGAAGCAGGGAGCGAAGAAGGGAGCAAAGAAGGGAGCGAGGATGAGGAGAACTTAGATTAGTCATAAAAGTAGTGCTAGCTACTCTTTTTTGTATTTGAAGCCACTGGCTTGGCTTCGTGCCTCTCTTGTATATACACTTCTCTTATTTTTTATACTTGAAGCCACAAGTTGTGGCTTGGCTTCGTGCTATATGTACATACAAGCACTTTTTGAGCTATGAATTAATATACACTTCTTTTATTTTTTTGGCTTTCAATTTCCTTGTGCAACGTTCTATCAATGAATGCCTTGTGAACTAAATGTTTTAGAGTTGTAAGATTTTATTCAGAATTGTAATCGTCGGATATAGACGTGCTTGCAATCGTGCTAATTAAAATGCGATATGCTGTAAGAATTGCATTGCATAATGTGAAAATAGGATTCTTGTAACTACATAGCATACACAACATACACAGCATTCTGTTCAACCACACAAAATTATGCTTTTATTAACAAAAAAGATTCTGTAGAGTGTCTATAAGCGCGTCTATATACGCATCTTTCTGTTTTTTTTTAATTTCTAGCAGAGCATCTATTTGCACGTCTATATGCGTGCCTGTCTATTATATAGATGCTCCTATAGACGTGGGTTTGTAGATGTGCCAATAGACATGCCTATAAGTTTTTTTTTAGTTAAGGAAACGCGTTTGTGTGCACGTTTGTGGGTGCTTTGTGTTGTTGTGACACCTAAAATCGCACAATTCACTATCATCATTTAACTAAAGAACAAAATAATAGATCACATAGAATTTCTAACATTTCCATTATGGAGTATCTTGAAATTCTAATAACTTATTTACCTAATAGTGACCCAATCATAATATTACATAATGATAGTGCTTTTCCTTGCATACAAGGATGTGCAAAATTATTTTATCAATGTTTAAGAATAAAACGAGTATTGATCCATTCTCCAATGTCTACTCTTTCTTCCTTGCTCTCCAAGTGTTTCTATTGAGATCATTCTTAAACAAGTATTGATCCATTCTCCAATGTCTACTCTTTCTTCCTTGCTCTCCAAGTGTTTCTATTGAGATCCAACTCTAACCTCTACTCAAATCTAGAGCATATTCCCTATCTAATTCATATTTTTGCACGTCGCAAACCCTGGATCCTTTTTGCTACCATCCCCCATGGGGGGCTCCTATGACCCAAAGGCTGGCTCATGTTGATAGGTTTGTTCGGCATGATGTCCACAATCGATGTGCTACACTTCTGCCTATTTTGATCATAATTAATCCCATCCTCTGCAGTGGTATAGCGATCGTCCGTCCTTGGTAAGACTACATCAGTTGAATCTGCTTTCCATTTTTGCTTCCATGATGCTTTCAACTATCTGGAATGCGCAACACGGAAGGAAAAGAAGAAAAAGCATATGTATGCTTTTTAACAAAGAAAAAAATCCTTCTCGATTGTTATGTAATAAAGCAAAAAGTTCGCACCCCTATACGTGTATCAAATCAATGTCTACTATTGAGACACATTGCACAACTAGAGATCATAAAATGACCCGGGTGCTAACCATAAAAACAATATCACTCAATGAATGCAACAAGTTGCAAATCTACCGAGTAATGAAACTCATCCATATAGTTTGCAAAGAGTGGTAACAGTGTTCACCAAAACCCGAGGTTTTATGTCAAGTGAATTGTTAAATAATTAAAAAAACCTTAAATTTTTGGGAGAGAATTTGAATTTGTAATTTTGTGGTCATTTTAAAAAAACCTTGTAAATTTTGAAGTTGAAGGTTTTTGTATTGGTTACCAAAAATGTTTTTGGCTGCCTACTCATCCTAATGACTAGTATCTCGATTCTCAATTTGCTTAGATTTCAGTTTTTAAATCTCTTTCAGGTAGAGAATGTCAACGAGCATTCATGCTCCCTTGAAGAATTCTTATCTAAAGACATTTTCGTATCGATTGGACCGTGGCGAAGGGTCTATCCCATCATGCAATGCAGCTTGTGCAAGCTGACCAAGGAGGGTGCCGAAAGCGCACGCAACCAAATTGCTAATGATTCATTTATCCATCACCGCACATGAGCAGATGCAAATTCTGTTGAGAACCCACGTATCACGATGCATCAGAGAGCTAATTTTTCAACAAGACGGGTCGGTCGCTTTTCCTACAGGTTGCTGGCAGTGGGCACGCGCCCGCAATTTTTAGTATTCATGCGCATTACTCTCATCTCCAAAGGGCCCCTTCTCATCCAAATCTTATCACCAGTCATCAGTCAATCAGTGGACAGTGATCACCACAACCAGGCCTCGCTTCATGAGTCGCGGGTCAAGTGGCATGTTTGATTCCTTTACGCAACAAAACAGAAGAGAACAAACGGAAAAGGGCTGCCGCGATCCTGGAGATGATGGCTGGGCCGAGCCGAACTCTTCCAAAGACTTGTTATTTGCTCCGGGCCCCGGCTGGGCCGAACTCTTCCAAAGAATTGTTTTATTTGCTCAACAGTTTTAGATCAATGATTTTCAGATAGCTTTGTGTGCGTGGAACGGTGGAAGCCTGCTCTCATTGGAGTCCGAAAGGACCCTGCCGCCCTGGGCCGCCAATTGGAGTATAGCATCTAGCTCAAGGCCGCCAGTGGGAGTATAGCATCTAGGGAGTAACTGCATTGAAATCCGAAGTTTCGGCTCGATTTTCTTAGGTTGAGTGCCACTGTCCACATTTTTAAAGCTCCTGTCTATATGTAGCATTGTAGCCTCAGGCTCGCCGTTCTTTGCTCTTTCAGTAACTTAAGCCAACTGCAGCTATTCAATCTGACCAGCTTGTTCCCAACGTATGTCCTCAGTCCTGAGTGAGATAACTCTACTTGCTTCGCTGACTCGATCAAGCGAGGTGGGAACGTCTAATCTACGGCCTTTGGTAGGAGGTTTCAAGGCGGGCAGAACGGAAGTAAGGTTGCTCGTCGATCGATTTTCGCCGTGTGTCTCTACGATGGAATGAATAACTTGCGCATTGCCGATTTTTGATAAGATCACCTGGCGGCTGGATCATTAACCAAAAAATTTAAAGAGTACACTTGAATAGAACATTATCTCTGGAGTCTGAGCTGCTGTACGCTTTTATTTAAGGAGGAACAAGTCAAGAGCTTAAGAAGGTGTGAGAAGCAATAGAGCCAAACTTGGTGCACAGTGGACAGGTCTGTCAAAGTCTTCAATCATCTTCAAAGTTCACTATATTCTCAAATCACATCTGCTTAGAGAGTCGAGCGCAAATGTTTGAAGTATAGTGTATAACACAGTTATCGCAAGTTCGCAACCTCGTTTCAGTAATTTACAACCAGGTTCTGTTTAAAAACTAGATTGGGGTAAAGCAGCTTTTCAGTCATGGCCCCAGCTCCAAATTGAACCTGAATCCTCACAATTATAGCTTTGTCCAACAATTACTCAATCAGCTAATGGCAAGAAACAAAACATGCAATTATCTCCCTCCTTATAGAATTCGGAGGAGAATGAATAAAAAAGTATGCTTTTGGGTCAATTTTGCAAGGAGCGTTTTAGTCTTTAGATCAATCTAACATCAAGGGCCTGAAATTGTACATGTGGCTTAAGGAGAGCTCACAAAAGTTTTGCTTTTTTTTAAAACATGTTTCAAATCATTGGATCTTTATGAAGATCAATGCTTATAATCATGACACATAGCTTAACAAGAGCTTAGAAAAGGAAAACTGCCTTCTAGGCTACCTAAAATTGTACATGTGGCTTAAGGAGAGCTTACAAAAGTTTTTCTTTTTTTAAAAACATGTTTCAAACCCTTGGATCTTCATTAAGATGCCTATAATCATGACGCATGGCTTAACGAGGGCTTAGAAAATAAAAACTTCCTTCTAGGCTACCTACCATAACTAGAAATTCGGAGGTTTTTATGACTTCCCAAAGAAACACACACTAACAAGGTGGCAAACCTCAATGGCCCTCTTTTGCCTAGGGAAAATTGGTTCATCTAGTATGGCCTACGTTGTTGCTCTTGTTCTTAAGCTGAGTAGTAAGGCCTACACTAATGCTCTTGTTCTTAAGCTACTAATCTTGTGCAAAACCCAGAGATCGCTCGCACATGATAAGGCACTGCCATGGGAAAGTGACTTCCTATGCCATTCCACTATCTCATAAAGATCTTCGTTCATGTTCTTCTCCAGCTTCACGCACTCGTGACTCTAGCCACTTTTCGGTTTGAAGAATCATTAGTATTTTATGAAGAAAGTGACTAAGAACGACATAGCTTGACACATTGTGAGCGAACAGGCTACCGATATCTTGGAATTATGTTGTTTGATAACACAAAGTTTTGGTAGGAATTGCTTCTCTCAAAAAAAGCCTTCCCTATCTAGTAGCTGGAAATGACTTGCTCCAACAGCGAGCCATTTCTATGGCACTCGCAGACATGTTTGTAACCATTTCCAGTTGGCAATACGTCACTTAAACTTAGAACCCAGAGATACAGGGTAGTAATTTGGCAACATAAATTGCCTGGGTAGAGCAATCGAGGATGTTGTATATCTAATGAAGGGGTGCCAAAAACCTTAAGCTTCTCTAGAAAGAATGCAGTCCGTAGAATTTTGCACCAGCTATGCCAATCTTTTCCATTTGCTAAAAGAAGGCCATGGCCCACCAATCTATGAAAAGCCTTGGAGAGGAAGTGAGGGTTCTCAAAATGCTTCACATCGATGGTTGTCGGCAACCTTGACAATGCCAAAATTATTCAATCTACAATCAGAGAACGAAATGATCAATTGGAATCATTTATAATCAAGCATCGTTAAGCTATCCGAAATCAAGATTTAAGGCTCTAAAAGAGTGAGGAGAAACGGAAGAGCATCAGCATCAGGGATGTTTTTATCAAAGCTGTACTTATATATTAATATAAAATCCTTGCGAAAGTTTATCAAGGTAGTTTTTTTAGTTTCAAATATCAATAGAACATATTACAACTTTATATACATTCTTTTGAATTTTGAAGAAAAAGTTGTAAATCCTGGTGAAACTTTAAATTTTTTCCCATAAAAGTTTCAAATCTTGGTGAATGTTTCAATCCTTTATTTTTATTAGGGCATACAAACTTTCGACTCCAATATAAAAGTTTTTCTTCTTAACGAAACTAAGAGGAAAAAATCATCCATGATCAGCATCTAATCTATGAGAAACATTACATACTTGAGACTAGAGCTCGAAAAAGACCTTGTCATGGAGGGGGAACATGTGGGGTATAAGGAGGTGGTGCTAATAGAGGGAGGGAATGTCAGAGAGGACGAGGGACTTGAGGCGTTTGAGGCAAGTTAAGGAGTCGATGAGCGGATTGTACGGGAGGATAGAAAAACCTTGGAGGAGGAGGGAGTGACGGAGGAAGGAAGGGAGCCAAAGGTAGAATTGGAGGGAGGAAAGAAGGTAGAAGTGGAGGGAGGAAAGAAGCCAAGACAAGGGGAGGAGGAGCAAAGCTAGTAGGAGGATGCCATAGCCATAGCCATACCTAACTCCATCGCCATAGCCAAGCTCCCCTATCTTCATCTTCTTCACATTATCTACATCAAGTCTAAGAGGCTAATTAAAATAGATCGTTTAGGCCTGCGATAATACAAAATCAAGATGAGCCATAGAGGAGAAAAATATAGAAAGGAAAAAATCTAACAAGAAGACAAGGTCATTTTGGACCTACCTAACAGCTTATATCCCTAAATCCTAAACGGCCTAATTACTACACAACACTGACCTTTCAATCAAACCTCTAAACTAACTATTAAACTACACTATCCCCTCACTAATAAAGGTCAGCTTGACTTTTCCTTCACAATTTCAAACTTCTATACTGATTAGAAAAAACTAATCAATAATTGCATAAGACTCTTTGCAGGGCCAAAAACTAACAAAAGCCTTCCTCTAGCTAGGCATTGCTATAGAATGTTTAAGACTTTAAGGGGGTGCACAGTAAAATTGATTGTTGCCCTTTTGATTCTTTTTCCCTACTCTTGAATGGTGGCACACCTGGAGCTTACAAGTCTCCACTCTGTAGGTAGGCTCTGCTAATAAAATGGTTTCACAAGGGTCCAAGGTTTCAAAGGGGAACATGGTAGAATGCAATATTTCTCTTTTGATATTGTTGTCCCTACTCTTAAATATTGATCACCTAGTCTTGAAGTGTATAATATTTGAGAAACCAACTGTTAATCTACAAAACATTGTACCAAAGATACACTGATGCATATGAAGATGACAAGACTAAGTTGTTGTTAATGACTAAGACACTTTTGTTAATTTGAAAGCAGATCTTTCTTGCTCATTGGCAAACACACACACACACACGCATGTGTGTGTGTGTGTGTAGTGCAAGCCTTTACATTATCCCATGCTTGTATGTGTGGATGGAATTGTGCAACGCTCATGGAACGCATGAAAACCAACCCATGTACATGTGTATGTGTGTGCCATACACACTTGTGCATGTGTGTGCATGTGTGTGCATGTGTGTGCATGTGTGTGTGTTTGGGGGGGGGGGGGGGGAGAGAGAGAGAGAGAGGGGGGGGGGTGGGGGGAGGGAGACAAAGTATGTCAAATTGTCTACCTTCAAGGATACTTTTCAATTCATGATGTCCCTTACTAATGTTGGTAGTTTTATGCAAGCTACGTGAGATGAATCTTGTATTTGTCTCTCGGTCATGATCTCTAAGCTCATCACTAAGTTCTAGGTGAAGGAAATCATGTCTATGTATCTATTTTTCATCATACATTTTATGTAGGTTTCATTTGAGGATACGCATTGCTTGTTTGCAATTTGGAATTACATGTGGAGGTTATATTTATGCAACACAGTATCTCATAAAGATTGCTATTTAATTGATTTAGATTAAGAAAAATATAGAGTGTCTTAGTCCTAACTAGTACTAAATTTTTTTAATGAGTTAAAAGCATCTATCTATGATGAAATTCCAATACAATTCCATATTTTGAGTAATATAGAACTTTACATCATAAATGCATATGAAGAGTTAGTGCTTTACATAGAGGTTCCAATTTGAATGAAAGGCTAATTAAATATTCTAAGCATAATAAAGTAAAATCTTACAAGTGGGAATTTGCACTTAAGAAGTTTGAGCTTTTTTATAACTGCAAAAAAGTGGTCCTTTTCGTTAGTGATGCTCATGAACCCTCTATCTAAAAGACATTTATTTTTACTTATTTATGTTTCTATCTATTACAAATCTTCCCAAGGTTAAAACATCCCTAAATTACTTTCTTAAAACTATTTTGATCATTCTTTTTTAGACTCTGTATCAAGAAGCCATGTATTGCTATCTACATGACTAATTACTCCTTCAATTTTATAATGAAATTAAGTAGAAACCTTTCAAATATTTTGTATGTCCACAAAGCACTTTGGATGTAAGATCCTACAAACATGTCATGAAATACATTTCATGGAAAATATCTTCATTTCCTTTGTAATTCTACAAATTAAACACCTTGCTTTCGTCATCTATGAGCTCATAGGTAATCATGGAATATATTTATCTTTAGTAAAATTGTAAAGTATGGCTTCTTAGAAGGACTAATGGGAGCACAATACTATTGAATTAATCATCCATTCCATTTCTAAATTAGTGAGCATAGAAACCTTACACATGCACATGTGTATCTCTATGCATGCATGTGGTGACACAAGTGTGTGTGCGTGCACAAACACACACACATGCACACATGCACATGGATGCATGTAGACATCCATGCAAACATGCACACATTCATGCATGTGTGTACACAACCACGCATACATAGGTGTACATTAAGGAGACATGCAAATTTGTGGGCGTGTGTGTGTGTGTGTGTGTGCACGTGCACCCTCATGCACTTGTGTGCACATATACATCTACACACATGTGTGCATTCATGTGTGCTTACATGTGCATGTATGCATGTGTGTGTATGGTGTGTACGTGCATGCATGCACGTGTGTGTGTGTGTGTGTGTGCACGTGTGCATGCACGGATGAATGGGTGCGTATGTCTGTGCATGCACATTCACATGCAAGGTTACGAGCGTGCTCACCAAGCATGGAAGAACTAGTATTTTTTCTACATTACGCTAAATCATGTAACTCATTTCAATACTTGACATAAAGAAGCAATTTCCAACTTCTTTCCAAAAATCAACAACTTCGAATTGAACGAGGTCTAGACCAATTTATCTGGAGAGAGAGAGAGAGAGAGAGAGAGAGAGAATGATATATGGCATACATCCCATTCTTTCTTGAGAATCATTTCAAAAGTGGGAACTTGACATTGCATGGGACCCTTCAAAGAGTCACTTATCACACAAGTAAAGATATGCAAGTTGTGATTATAGGTCTTTATAAAGAAAATGTACATAAAGATATTCAATAAAAAACCTTATAAAAGATAAATCAGTGGGTGCTCACAAAGGATCTAAAAATTTTGAGGGTGTTTTGTCAATATAGAATGAATGACAATAATTATTGGCTAGCTTTACTTGCCAAATTGAATAGGTGCTAGTTTTTAGAAGTGCAATCCCCAAACCACCAAGTGTGTTTTTTTCCCAAACTACCCTCACATGTATGTAAGATAGAATCTACTAGATTTTGCATTGTCTTGCTAATAACATTATATACTATGTTAAAGCACAAATCTTTTGCATAAGCAATTGATCTCAATGGCTATCTCCAAAAAAATTACAATTAAGAAGGCTTTAAGGACCTATCTCATATGTATATGAGATGCTATTACATTCTACGTTATGCCAAAGTACAAAGTCTATAGTACACATAATTGATTTCAATGTCTTAAAGTCAATGCACATAGAACATAGTGAAGAAAAATGTGGCATTGGTTGCTGCTCATTTTGTTGACACGTGAAAATAAGAAGGGCACATAGAGATGCCCTTGGTTCTCATTTTAGCACCCCTGACTTTTGCGGTGTCAATCATGGCACCGATGCACCATTGCTTGGTGACTGACAATAGCCAACCAACTATAGGTGTAGCGAGCCACTAGAGGTGTAGATTTTGCAAAATCATGTACAGGTGAAAAAGCAGAGAGCAGTAGTCAGTCATCACCCTCCCTTTCATTTGAAGACTCAATCACCTCACATCAGCAAGCTAATGATTCGCATTTAGGGCACCCCTACTATGTCCCCCAAAATATACCGTGTGCAATGTGTCTAAAAGAAACCAAATTTCATTTAAGATTATCCAAAACATCCCATTATCGTGCTGCAGTGGAGACTATTCACATTGTTTATGGAATTATAGACAGGCAAGGGTTATATGGACCTCTTCTTGAGGAGTTTTTTTCATGCATGGCATAATGTTTTACTGCCTTGAGCTTATTCCTGCAAATTTTACTCATAATTAATGAAAGTCCATTTTTGCATTAAAAAAAAAAGATTATCTAGAAACCAAATGTTTGAAGTACAAAGTATTAAACTTAGTAACAATACACATGAATGAATGCATATAAACATTTTCCAAAAACCACACATCTGAAGTATATATGGTTTTGAGTTACAAATGATACACATGCATGAATGCATGTAGACAACCCACCTACATTCTACTTTTACAAAGTGGCTTACTTGCACCAATTGTTCAAAATGAGGTAAGCTAATAATGATTTCTTAAACCAAGCATTGTAAATGAGGAAAGCTAATAATGATTCCTTAAACCAAGCATTGAAAAAGATGTGCGAAGTTAAGCTTTTGGGTACATTGTATATCCTTCATGCAAAGTCAAACAAAGTTTATGTAGAAGCTCCATACATGTGGGTGGTATTTAATGCATTGTCATGCCAAACAACTCCCCTTTATGGAGATAAGATAGCAAAACAATATCCTTGAAGGTACAAGTAAATGCTAAGAATTAGATTCAAAACTTACTCAAATGCAACTAGGAAGACAAAATGTAATCACTATACTCCATTTCGTGGTCCTTGGCAAGCCTCGTCACTGGTCAGAAACAACAGGCACCGCGCTTATTTTTACATCTATGGAAAATGAAATCTGCCACCCTTTACGATGTCAAACTGTGGTTTTTCCTGTTCGGACAAATTAGAATCTAGACGTTCGATTATTTTGTTGGACTTTTGAAAACGATGAAGGATCATTTGATGCAGATCATCCCGCTGTGCTTATCGATCTAAAGGAACGAGCTGGCACCATCGCAACAAATGTTTTGCAAAACGTACGACGCAGGATTTTTCACCTTCGCATGAGAACTTTTCAGTAGCGTCTAGTAGAGGAGCACAACACATTCATGCAACTGACCTTGTCTCCGTTACATCATCCTCGATACAAAGTAGAGCTACATACGTTACACCATATATTATATAAGATTCCAAAAAAGACTTCTGAGAACTGAAAATTTGTTTTGTCGTGGAGAGCTGGAGATCCTCAGCTCCTGCACGATGCACGATGATGCTACGGCTAATCGCCTCTGAGAACTGGTCTTGTAAGCGACAATCCCATAGACACCTTTGATTCAAACATTAGAAGGACAACGTCCTTTGGAAGTAGGTTCATTAATCCGGCCCGCGAGTGAAAGCCCAGACAACCTTCTTGCCGTCGCTTGGCCTCCATGCTAAATCACAGCACCGAACTTAAAGCAGGCAAACGCCAGCTTCTCAGCAACCTTCAGCATTCTGCTAAGATATTGTCTCCATGTTAACGTTCAATGTTGAAGATTTCAATGGCAGAGAAGTGACTGCACTAATAGCCGCGCGTCAACTATTTGACGTTCTCTTCTGCTAATTCTAATATACATATGCATTATGCTAACATATACTTGCTACTTTGCTGAAACTATCTTACGAGAGGAAGGCCTAAAAGTATTCTTCAGTTCGCAAAAGCATAACATCGGTTGTTGGTCGTCTCAAAGCTTCTCGGCTGTGCTCCATCCACAACTCGTTGCAATTCATTGGCGGGCGAAGAGTCGATGAGTGGTGCAGTGCCAAAAGAAAGTACGTTGCTATGAGGAAAAAGATCGGAATTATAGTAGTAGTAATCCGGCCTCCAGTTGAATGTCATCTGATCCGAATCAACCCATAATCCATAGCTGGTCTCATAGAGGCTTGGGATCATTCCCTCCATCAAACTATTCGATGCGGCTGAATGAATAGGGCTGCAAACTTCAGAAGGTGCAGCGGAGAAAACATTCTCATGGAAAAATAAGGCCCCCGGCGAGACAGGAATTGTAGCAAAAGCATGTGAACTGAATAGAATACCCTCAGGGCTACAGACTTCCGACGATGGTGCGGATGGCTGATCTTCAGACTTTGGGAACAGGGGACTTGAATTATGGTCTTTCTGGAGAGAAAGCTCAGCTCCTAGGCGCATATCCCATGACTCAGGAAAGGGGGAGACTGGAGGTTGTCGAGCTTCCCTATCTTCGGTAACATAAGAGCCTACAGATTTTTCAACCGGCTCATCATCTGCGGCAATGAGTTGCATCGAGGATTCTTGACGCTTGCGAGACATTCCAGCAATAACTTGTCCAAGTTCACCCATTTCACTGGTGTCTATCTCTTTCCTCTCCATTATTGGCTGATCCCCAATGACCTTTGTTTTTGCATTGAGCACCTTCAGCTGAGTTGCTACATACAGAGAATGCAAGCTTGCTCTTACACTCTTATCTAAAACTCCAGATGGATGGGGTGCATTTCTTTCGGGTTCCGAATATGCAAAGTTAGTTCGAGCCTTGCTGCCGCGAATGGATAGGGCAGCACGGTCGTACGCAATAGCGGCTTCCATGGCAGTGTCGAAAGTGCCTAGCCAGTGTCGCTCCTTCGTGCTAGGATCTCGGATTTCAGCAGCGTAGCGACCCCAGGGCCGCATTCGGACGCCAAGAAACCTCCCCGGGTCTTTATTTCGCTTGACTCTCTTACCAGTGGATTTGCGTCCACGGGGAGGCGGGGGGGAGCTAGAATCTGGGGAAACGTTTACAGGGTGAGAGCTGGAAGAGCTATGGAGGGAAGAGGAAGAGGAAGTATGGGGACCCATGATTGCCGGAGGGATGGGGAGTGGAGGGATGGAGTGCGGGTAACCAGCAGAAGAATGATGGCCAGGGAAGGAAGCAGGGTGGCAAATGGATGAGTGGGGTTGTGAGAGTGATATGAGAGCGATAGAGCAGTGAGTGGGGAAACTATGGAGGGCTGCAGGACAACAAGGAGGTACACAGGCTTCCCTTTCGGCTACAGGGCTGTGAGATGAGAAAAGCTATGGAGGGGAAGCTGATAAAAGCTACGGAGAGCAGAGGTGGTCTCCCAGGAGGGGAGGGAGAGGGGGAGACAGAGAGCTCACAGACTAAGGAATACAAATGGTCAGGAAGCACTGAGCAGTATATGAGGAGAGAATGAGAGCTAATGAGGAGAGAGCAATGGCTCTGAGCGGCACAAGCAAAATCAGAAACTCGAGAAACTGAACTAATGAGAAGACAATGAGAGCTTATGAGGAGACAATGAGAGGTAATGAGGAGAAAGCAATGGCTAATGGGAAGAAGTAAGCAATGGCTAGGGATTACATGAGCACCAGCAAAATCAGAAGCTCGCAGGAGCATTAAGCACTGAGCCGTGTGAGAGACTGAGAGCTAATAAGGGAAGAGCAATGGCTCTCTCAGAAGTTATATGACCACAGGCAAGATCAGGATTCAGAAGCTCAGAGCTAGTGGCCTCAAAAGACAAAAGGCCCTCAAAACGATACAACGCCTGTATATCAGAGGTCAATTTGGCACAGTAAATACTGATCAGACTCTGTGAGTCTGTTTCCTCTCTCTCTCTCTCTCTCACACACACACACAGACACACACACACACAAACATAATTTGATACTGATCAGTAAGCCAAATCTACAGCTACACACACAATTTTTGACACTGGATTCAGTAAAGCAGACGACCTAATCTACAGCTACACACACAATTTTTGACACTGATCAGAAAAGCAGACGAGCTAATCTACAGCTGCACACACGATTGGATTCTGATCAGTAGAGAAAACGAGCTAATCTTCAGCTATCACACACACTTTGACACTGATTAGTACAGCAGACACAATTTGACACTGATCGGTAGAGCAGACAAGCTATTGTTTAGCTACGTGCACACAATTTTGATCAGTAGAGCAGACAAGCTAAAATACAGCTTCTCTCTCTTTCTCAAGCCTCTCTGATCAGCAGTGGAGACAGTCTCGCTGCCCATCCATCATCAACCTCCCCTCTATCTCTCATCACCGCCCTCCCCTGCCTCTCTTCTCCTTTTGTCGCATGCTCTCTTCCTCTGGAAATTTCAGTCCTATTCCACCATCATCTGCCCTTGACACGTCCTTTCTCCTGTGCAGCAGATCATGACTACCCCCTGTGGTTTATAATTTTGAGCGGCTTCTCTTCTTTATCCAGGCATTGCTCTGCTGGACGTTGGGTAGACCCTCGTCGGCACTGATCAAGAATACCCAACTGGTTATCAGTTCTCGATGAACGTTTTTCTTGGTCTCTCCGGCCAGACCGGATAACAGGAGCTCCCCCTAAGAATGATAGGTTGTAATGAGTGTGGTGAAAGCTTGACTAGGCGGCTTTGAGTTGTCTGTCTCTTTCTCTCTCTCATTTCAATCTCTCACAAGAAAAAACTCACACGCACACATGTCAGCGTTACAGGATACACTCGCCGCCTTCTCTATCTCTCTAAGAGCCCTCTCTTCTCTCTCTCTCTCTCTCGTGCGCACACACACATGAGCGCACTTGGGCTAGAACATCCTGCGCGCGCGCTCTCTCTCTCTCCTAGAACACTACAGGCTAGGCTGCAACCTGCTCTCTCTCTCTCTCTATCTATCTATCTTCTAAAACACTATAGGCTAGCTCTCTCTCTCTCCCCCCACACCCCCCCCTCTCTCTCTCGTTCTAGCTCTCCAGACAAAACCTGTGGCAACTCTGCAACAGGCGACTCTTTGGCGTCGAGTCTGACAGTCAGTGGTTTGACAACTCAGGCTGAGTTCCTCCCTAATAAAGCGGCTCGCAAGTATTATAGGCTCTAGGCGACTGTAGAGGCTCGAAAGGGCGGGTAATAAGCAGGGGGATGGGAGGTGGTGGTGTATGGATGGATAGGTAGGAAGCTATGGCGGCAGAATTTAGACACAAGAGAAGGGGGGCGTATATGGCGTGGAGCTAATGAATCCCAGTGTCAGAATTTCAGCAGTAGATTGGGCCTTCTTGTTTCACGTGCCCCTGCCTAGTGCTCTTTACACCACAGGCCTATTCACACACGTTCTTTTCAGTCTTACATTTAAGCCCTTCTTTTGGGCTCTTTAAAGCCCCTCCCTTGCAACTTGTAAGGCCCCTCCCAACCCCTTTTGCCACTTGGAGCTCAGCCCTCCCTCCTCTCCTCTTACACAGGTCCGTCTTAAGTACTTCCCAATGATAGGATACACTTCTTTGTGTGTGTGGGTGGGAGGGGATAGAATGAAGTTGTGTGTTATTGCATGCCTGCGTGTGAGTGTACATGTGTGTGCGTGCACGGATGTGCATGTGCGTGTGTCTGCGCACACGCACGCACGCACACATACGGGTTTGTGCATGTGAGAGTGTTCAAAAGAATATTTTTCTCATCAAAATCACAAAACTTGGGGTTTTCAAAAGCTTCAAGCTCTTTCCTAAGAATTTGCAGATTTTAAAGCTAAAATATAGTTCGATTGACTAAAATTTTGTAGAGTTTACAAAGCTGAGAAAAAAAAAATATAAGTGAAAATAAAAATGTGGCAATTTCATTGTATTAAGTATGTGGTTTTCATGTAAACAATTGTGTGTGTGGAGGAGGGGCAGGGGCGGCATACAATAAAGTTTTAAGCACATGCGCCTGTGCACTCGTGCGCGCACGCCCACATGCTCGTGTGTGTCTGTGTGTGTTTTGCTAATGCTACATCCCCCTCCTCTCCCCTTCTCCCCCAAAAAAGATGACTCATAGCCCACTCCCATGATATTAGATAAGATTGTTCTTTCACCATCAAATCCAACCTCATAAGCCACCACCCAATCATTCCTCTAGACGAAGCATCTATTAAAATCTCTAGATGTTAATTCATTCCCAAATAAGTGAGATGCTTGGACCCATTTCTTACACTAAGGGAAGGTATCCCATATCCCATGCGACTAAAAGCCAATCCAATGATGGAATGGACACCCTTTAGAGCATGCCACTTTGTGTTATAGTGGAAAGAATTATATGGAAAAATAGACCTCCCTTTTTCAGACAAGAGGCACCTCTAATAAATTACATTCAAAGAGATTATATGGAATGAAAAGTGTCACATTTTATTGCATTGCACTTCAAAAAATACTGAAATGTTTATTCTAAAGAACCCCATGTGCATGGCAAAAATATCCATTGAGGTTTTATGCACTCACTTTGATGCATGCCATTCTTACAACACTATGAAAGACATCATTATCCTTTGAAAAAGTCTAGTCAAATGGCTATAACTAGCAAAAATATATGTGCCTGCAAGTGTGCACGTTGATGCATGCACATATACACACATAGATATGCACATGGAGTATGATGTGTGCATGCAAACACACATTTGTGCATGCACGCACAAATGCAAGCATGCATGCATTCGCACACGCACGCACATACATGCACGCGTGCGCATGCGCGCACACACACACATGGCATGCATGCATAACATATCATTTGATAAAAGGGATAGTATCCTTATAGGAAATAAGATAGTTGATTTTGTCCATCAAAATACACAATAATGTATTTACATGCTTGAAAGTCATGGTTGTATATTCGAAAGATATTTAAAACCAAAATTTCAAACATTAAGGTATCTTAATAAGAGGTTTTGACCTAGAGGTCATGGATTTCTCAAAGCCAAGGTACACATAAAAATTGGACATAAGTACTCTTGACAGTGAATATCATCAATCAAGGCTATATGGAGTAGCTTAAATTAAGCTAAGGTTGTTGCATCAAGACATATGAGCTCCCCCATTACTATGGTCCCCATCAAAGTCTCGTCATCAATATAGAGAATGAAGAAGACGTTCGAGATTTTCTCCCATGATCTAAGATGAAATAATTTATGCATGTGGATCTATAAATTAGGTGGAAAGCTATCAAGTTGAGTCACCTCAATGATATAAATAGCAAGGTGTTGTTAGATCTTTGGAAGTAGTGGGGCATTTTCCAGTACTCATGATTATTATTTACATGGTTGAATCCAAGTACTATATTAGACTCATGTATCATTTAAATTGTCCACCCACTGCCCAGATCGGGGTAGCAGGCCTGTTGGCCTGCCTCATGTCAAGTTGGCACTTTGTAAATTGGTCGGCCAGTCTGGGGCTCTATTTGGCATATTTCTAGGGAGTATATTATTAGATTCATATATCATGGTCATGGCCAATAGCAACAAAAGGCTCTCAAAGATTCATAAGTAAAAAGCCCTACCGCACATAGCATTCAAGTGGATATAATAAAAGGCCAACTTAAATATGGTTCATAGGTTTCTTTCTTCTTCTTAACTTTTACCTTTTCGAAAAAGTGACAACTTCACTCTTGGAATTCCATGTGACCAAATTTATGTAAGCCATTTTGACAATTAATGTTCATGTGTTGGTACCACATTGTATTATATTCTTTGTTTGTAATGGAAGCTGCATTACTTCACTCGAATTTTTTTAATACAAAAAAAAGCCTAAAACACGAATTCTTGATTTAAAATGTTTCAAATGAATTATATTCTTTTATTTGTATGAATAACCTATTTGCACAAATAAACTTTATTTGTATTTAGAGTTAACCTGTATTCGAATAACCTGAAGTACATGAACTTTTCCACCAACTTTTTTTTGCTTATTTGGACAAATACTGTTTGGAAATTTGTATCCTTTCACCTTCCCTCATTGGCTTGATTTGCACTTTTATATTTACCACCTCGCTTCTTTTTAGTTTCTCATATTATCTTAGGTGAGTTTATATAAGTATTTGATCCTTTGATTTTGTTCTTAAAGTGGCATTCATCTTTCTCTTGAGAATTGTGTATTGCACTTTTGTTTTAAGTTAAATTTAAAGGTTAGGCTAGCACTCATCTCTCTCTGGAGAGTTGTGTGTTATAGTTTGAGGTAAATTGTAATTATGGTTGCTTGGTTTTGTTTTTAAGTTTTTAAATGCCCAACTAAAACTCGTCTCTTATCTCTCAAGATGTTTGTTGTGGGTTTAACTTTTAAATGTGTTTGAATAGTTTTCTTTTTTAGTTTTGTAACACCTACGCTCGCACTCATCTCTCTCTCCCCCTCGTGTTGTGCGTTGTAGTTTGAGTTCAAATTTAAAAATGGTTCTAATAGTTTCCTTTTTAGTATTGGGTGGTAGTCATCTCTCTCTCTCTCTCTCTCTCTCTCTCTCTCTCTCTCTCTGTCTCCCTCTCCATGTATCGCCGGAGGGGGGAAACCCGGGGGCTAGAAATTTTGCTACTCCCATGAATTTTAAATTTTCACACCTCCCGCCCATCAAATCTTGGAGTATTAAGTACTTGCAACTAGCCCTCGCCCTGCAAATGCCTTGCAACCCACATGCAACTCCACATGACCTTGCGCAGACTTTGGTTTGGCACTGTCTTCTTTTGGGTAAGTTGTCTTCTATTCTTTGCATGCCTTATAAGCTATCTTCTTTTTGTTCTAGAGGGTCTAATCATCACCATGGCATCCATGGCAACATGCAGCTCACCATGGCTTACAAAGAAGCAGACAGAGGCTATAACACCTATTTCATTAATTTTGGACTTTTTGTGTTGTTTTTGGACGAAGCCCAAAAATCCTTCCCTAATGAAAACTTTACTTTGTGAAAATATCCTTCCCAAATCAAAATTTTACTTTTTGAAAATATTCTTCCCAAATCAAAAGTTCACTTTGTGGCACTATCATATTCACATAAAAATATTGTTTTTTCAATCTATACTTTTGCACCAACATGCAAGAATTTGAAATAATCCTATATTAGAAATTCTAGCTATATCTAAGTTATTTGTTAATTTAATTATTTTTAATATTTTTCCTTGACGTTTTTCCTTGACATGATAAATTTTTAAATCCATGAAAGGAGACTTAAATATTTCATGAAAATAACATTGTCACTCGCAATATGCACAAAATTTTTAAAACTTTTAATAAATAAAAAAAAGACATGATGCCATAAGACCCAAGTTTTGTATTGAACCAAAGAGGTATAATAGCAATTATAGCTATTATTATATGATTACATTGAGAGACGTTGCTCTTAGCTAGAGTCTTTATATCCAAAATGATATAGATTGAACATATGTTTACAATTTAAATTGTTGCTCTTAAAGAGTCTCAATTCATGCCATCTGCATAATTTGACTCCCACTCATCTTGCCAAGCCTTGCCCCTTGGGTGCATTGACTCCCCATTGTCTTATTGCTCAATGCGATAGTCCCTTGCCAGGTGCCATCTGCATTAACTCCCTATTGTCTTGCCAAGCCTTGACCCTTGGGTGACATCCAGTGCATATTTTGACTCTCATTTGACATAGGAGGTGATGACTCTGATTATAATTGTCTTGGATTGGCTTCTTGCCTAGTACCCAAATAAAATCCTTCAATGGACTTTAATACAAAGCTTTAATCATGGACATTCTTCATTTGCGCTGTCTCCTTCTACTTCCTCCATGGCGAGCATCCTTAAACATTCGTGTATATGCAAAATAGTTTGCTGTGGTATTTTTATTTTTCCTTCTACCTCATATCCCATGCGCTTCTTTGATTTCTTTGCCCTTGAAAAATGCCAAGACACTATGATTGTCTCCGTCGAAACTTGAGAGACCGCTTCATCATTTGGGACCCACTCCTTCATTATACAATTAGTATACAATGTGTTGTTATCCATATTCTCCTTCCTACCCTTTGGCTCATACCATACCGCTGTAAATGTTGTAGCTCTCCCTTGGTCATCTCTTTGCACATCAACTACTTTTGCAACCCAAACCTTCACATTCTCATATTCATCATCCGATGGCTGAACCACAACAAAACAATCGACCTCTATATCTACTTGTGGCATAAACTCTCTCTTCTTCGGTCCATAATATGGATGTGGGAGTAATGATACAAATTCATTTTCAAAGACTGGAGCTGGGCGCAAATCGTTATGAACATTTGGCCAAAACATATTGCATTCTTCCTTGACATCCTTTGAGCCTCGCATTCTCTCAAGGTCCTTTATTAAATTTCGTGTCTTGTTAATTACAGTGGTAGTGTGTTCTCTCTAAGTAGGCTTCGAATCAGGATATCTCCGGAGCATTTCCTCTTTGTATGCAATAAATGCTTTTAATCCTTCTGTTTCACAGTTAGACCTCTCATTGAATTCTTGTATAGGAGCCCATGTTGGATACCTTTCCTTGCTGGGAATTGAAGTTAAGAGACTGTAAGGTTCTTCAGGTTCCCATTTTGTATCATGAGAATACTGTTGCCATTGCATTACGGGTTTTTCATCTTTTAAAAAAAAATGAAAGTAGTGTGGATTGGTATGACCTGTCAATGCATCACCACCCGTTTGTATGAAAGGTAGAATGAAGCTCTTCCAATCATACATTCTTTCGAGCCTCTCACATACTGTACTTTCCTTACGACCACCAACTTGCCTGCCACATCTTCTTACCAAGTCATCTATTGTCTCCACATCCTTGCATTTAAGCTCCCTTGAGACTGTGCTAAAAACCTGATCGATATCCTCATGTGTATGCCCAACATACAAAAATCGACATTCGACCTCATTGAAGATTCGATGAGCAACTAGCATGGAGCAGAATGCAAACATGAGTACATTCTTATTTTCTCGCCAGCAATTATCAGCTTGTATTCTCAAAGTCGGTGGTAGGCGACCTTTTTCTGCATGTACATTGCGAATTGCCTTCATAATAGATGTTACAACTTGATTGCTATCATGTAAATGCAAGGAATCAATCCATATATCTGCAAAGAACTTAATTCCATGCACTAACACTCCACATAGATGTGTCTTTAGAAAGTGCTTTCCTTGTAATTTAGGTGGAGTGGCAACAAAACGAGGCAATGTTGTTGTATTCTGATCCATGCCATCTACAATAAGGCACATGTAGTCATCAGGATGCGAAATAGCTTGCTCCTTCCAAAATGCATATTTTTGTCTGGAATGTCGAATAAGGTCATGATGAGATTTTTGGTTTTTTTTGTATAACTCCCTTTGATTTGGACATGTTGCACTCTCAATCGCTCGCTTTAAATCATCACAGACATTGCACTTTGACATTTTTTGCCTCCTTGGGATTTTAACATATCCAAAGTTCTTCTTCCAAAGAGTATACAAAGTATGAGAAGAACCTACGGCATCCCCTCTTTGCCTTTGCTTTTTTACAATAGAGTCAAATACTTCGAGCTTTGTCAAGCCCATTGGAAGGTGCATTTCAGTGATCGCGTCACCGTTAGGGAGTTTGGTAGATATATGGGGTTGAGGTAAAGCATTTTCATGTATGAAGTCTTGCAAAATTGCTGCTTCCCTGACAGTTGAGATTCTTGATTTGGACCTTCCTCTATTACCGTGAATGCTAAATTTGTTGCTGCCCTTTGCCTTGGTGACTAAATCCCAATATGTACCATGGGATAATCCAGTAATATTGCGATATGCCTTATTGCTAATCCTTTTTCCACTTACGAGAGGTTTTACCTTTTGTCTTGAACTTAGCCTTTTATTGCCATTCTGAAGAAAGCAAGAGAGACTTGTGAGAAGGTATTCATTTCTTTCGCTTCCTCTTCTTTGCCACACGTGTCCTCTACATTCCCTGATGTCTGCAAGATCAATGAAGCGCATACATCTTCGCTTGCAACATCCATCCAAAAAAGTAATTTAAAAACATTGCATTGTAAAATAGTGTGGAAATATTTAATAATAAGAAATATTTCCATCTTTTAATTCACACACACACACACACACACACACACACATTGATTTATTTATTTATGAGAAAGGTATCATAAAAAAGATCTTGAATAGATTATGGCAAATGTTTTCATTAAAACTAATTTATAAAAAGACATTTCTTTGGTCTTCTATTAACAAGTTATAAAACAAGAGCAACCAATATTGTTTACACATATACTCAATCACATCACCTGTTCGGAGAAATAATACTCTGATTGGATCTCATGCTGTGGTGCAAAGGTGTAATTCTTCGCAAAGTCCACCACTGAGATAACCACCCTTGTAGGAAATGTCCTCAAACATGCACGAAAATGACGATCCTCCCATTTCGCAGTGTGCGAGTGGCGTAACCATTTTCGTTCCTCGTGCACATTGTTATCTGTATTTATGCACTTCTTCTCCTACATTTGTTTGTAACCAAGCATCCATGATTGGTCGTTGCATCCTTGTCCATATCACAATCAAAGTTAAATATTGAATAATCCTCTGTTGATCTCATCCTCATTTTTAACATACTCTTAGGACCATTCAATGAATTCAATATTCTACGAGAGTATTGAGAACCTTGAAACTCTTCCACTCTTGAGAGAACATCACTCATTGGGACATCTTGCATGGCTTTCACAAATCCACAAGCTTGATTGACACTAGGTTTGTTAATATGCATGAACTCATCCACACTTGACAAGACATCACTATTGAAACCTTTGCCCTTCTCACTATGAAAGAATTCATCCACCCCAGATAAGGCTTCGCTTCTAAAATCATTTTGTTTCTCGGAACCAATGAACTCATCCACTCCAGATAAGATGTCACTTCTATAATTGAGTACATTGAAATCATCCACATTTGAAGTGATAGAGCCTGGCACATGGGCACGCTTTTTAGGTCCTTTGATATTGTAGTATACCTTGTCTTTATCATTGAAAACCACGTGCCTCTTTCTCATGTTTAAAAATTGCATGCTCCATCTCATATTCTTGCCTATCTCATAGTAGGGATCACATAAGGATGTTATGTTATCAACCATACCATCATCAGTGACTTTTAGAATCCTCATCTATGCAAATGACCATTCCTCCACTTGTTCAAATCCCAATACTTCACCTTCTGCTACAGTCTTATTTGCAAATGATCTCATTTGTAAAATGTCCCCCATAGTAAAATCCAAGGTGGTGCACTTTGTATTCTTGATAATGTCTGTTGCATAAGTCTCATCTTTGTCCCATGCTACAAATGATTTGTTGGATGTATTGTAGGGCATAACATCTCCAAGTGTTCCCATATCTCCACATTTATATTTTAGCTCAACATGTGTGCTAAGAATCTTTGATATAGTAACTGCCACCTTATCTTCGCCAAGTCTTCGAAAGTGGCAAATTGAATTGGGATCACTATCATGGATTGTAGCAAATGCAACTACTCTTTTTCTACATAAAATCACATCCATCCCTGGAACAAAATCTATAGCCATCTCCTTTGTGAGAGTCCTTCGCAAGCAAGCTGGAGTAGCAACAATTACATAAATATTAGTCTCTTTTTAATAATCTACTCATTTATTATAATTTTTAATTAGTACTTAATTTATTGGTGGGAGAAGTTATCCGATCAAATACTCATCAGATGGACATGCCAAGTTATCCTTTGCATGGTCAATCGAGCATTAAATACTATTTTTACTCTAGTGTCATGCACATCCGTAAAAAAACACGAGCCTGCTAGGTATGTTATCCAATCAAGCACTTATGGGATGGGTGTGCCACTTTGCATGTAAGTCAATTCCACCTAGTTGAAGGTGTGTGCAAAGTATTGTGCCCATCGGATATGCTTTGCATTGTCGATCAAGCATAAAACACCGTTTTTGCCTTAGTGTCATGCACAACCATGAAAAAACATGGTCCTAAGTGTGTTAATCACAAAGATGGGGGCTCCACTTTTCACACAAGTCCGTTTCAACTAGGTTGAGATGCGTGCAAAGTATTATCACCATCGGATATGCTATGCATGGTCAATTACGCATTATACAACATTCTTCCCGTAGTGATATGCACATCTGCAAAAAAACACGCCCTTAGGTATGTTATCTAACCAAGTACTACTTATCGGATAGGTGTGCCTCTTTGAAAAAATTTCAATACCACCTAGGTTAAGGTGTAGGAAAAGTATTATTCCCATCGGATATGCTTTGCATGGTCGATCGAGCATTAAATACTATTTTTGCTCTAGTGTCATGCACATCCGTAAAAAAACACGCTGCTAGGTATGTTATCCGATCAAGCACTTATGGGATGGGAGTCCCACTTTGCATGTAAGTCAATTCCACCTAGTTGAAGGTGTGTGCAAAGTATTGTGCCCATCGGATATGCTTTGCATTGTCGATCAAGCATAAAACACCGTTTTTGCCTTAGTGTCATGCACAACCATGAAAAAACACGGTCCTAAGTGTGTTAATCAAACAAGTACTTATCAGATGGGGGCTCCACTTTGCACGCAAGTCCGTTTCAACTATGTTCAGGTGCGTGCAAAGTATTATCACCATCCGATATGCTTTGCATGGTCGATCACGCCTTATACACCATTTTTTCTCTAGTGATATGCACATCCACAAAAAAACACGCCCTTAGGTGTGTTATCTAACCAAGTACTTATCGGATGGGTATGCCTCTTTGAGAAAATTTCAATACCACCTAGGTTGAGGTGTATAAAAAGTGTTGTGCCCATCGGATATCCTTTGCATGATCGATCGAGCAATAAATACTATTTTTACTCTAGTGTCATGCACATCCGTAAAAAAACACGCTGCTAGGTATGTTATCTGATCAAGCACTTATGGGATGGGAGTCCCACTTTGCATGTAAGTCAATTCCACCTAGCTGAAGGTGTGTGCAAAGTATTGTGCCCATCGGATATGCTTTGCATTGTCGATCAAGCATAAAACACCGTTTTTGCCTTAGTGTCATGCACAACCATGAAAAAACACGGTCCTAAGTGTGTTAGTCAAACAAGTACTTATCGGATGGGGGCTCCAGTTTGTACGCAAGTCTGTTTCAACTAGGTTGAGATGCGTGCAAAGTATTGTCACCATCGGATATGCTCTGCATGGTCGATTATGCATTATACAATGTTTTTCCCATAGTGATATGCACATCCGCAAAAAAACATGCCCTTAGGAATGTTATCTGACCAAGTACTTATCGGATGGGTGTGCCTCTTTGAGAACATTTCAATACCACCAAGGTTAAGGTGTAGGAAAAGTATTGTGTCCATCGGAAATGCTTTGCATGGTCGATCGAGCATTAAATACCATTTTTACCTTAGTGTCATCCACATCCGTAAAAAAACACGCTGCTAGGTGTGTTATCCGATCAAGTACTTATGCGATGGGAATGCCACTTTGCATGTAAGTCAATTCCACCTAGTTGAAGGTGTGTGCAAAGTATTGTGCCCATCGGATATGCTTTGCATTGTCGATCAAGCATAAAACACCGTTTTTGCCTTTGTGTCATGCACAACCATATAAAAACACGGCCGTAGGTGTGTTATTCAAATAAGTACTTATTGGATGGGGGCTCCAGTTTGTACCCAAGTCCGTTTCAACTACGTTGAGGTGCGTGCAAAGTATTGTCACCATCGGATATGCTTTGCATGGTCGATCACGCATTATACACCATTTTTTCCCTAGTGATATGGACATCCGCAAAAAAACACGCCATTAGGTGTGTTATCTGACCAAGTACTTATTGGATGGGTGTGCCTCATTGAGAACATTTCAATACCACCTAGGTTGAGGTGTACAAAAGTGTTGTGCCCATCGGATATCCTTTGCATGGTCGATCGAGCATTAAATACTATTTTTGCTCTAGTGTCATGCACATCCGTAAAAAAACACGCTGCTAGGTATGTTATCCGATCCAGCACTTATGGGATGGGTGTGGCACTTTGCATGTAAGTCAATTCCACCTAGTTGAAGGTGTGTGCAAAGTAATTTGCCCATCGGATATGCTTTGCATTGTCGATCAAGCATAAAACACCGTTTTTGTCTTAGTGTCATGCACAACCATGAAAAAACACGGTCCTAGGTGTGTTATTCAAACAAGTACTTATCGGATAAGGGCTCCACTTTGCACGCAAGACCATTTCAACTACATTGAGATGTGTGCAAAGTATTGTCACCATCGGATATGATTTGCATGGTCGATCATGCATGATACACCATTTTTTCCCTAGTGGTATGCACATCCGTAAAAAAACACGCCCTTAGGTGTGTTATCTGACCAAGTACTTATCGGATGGGTGTGCCTCTTTGAGAAAATTTCAATAACACGTAGGTTGCAGTGTAGGAAAAGTATTGTGCCCATCGGATATCCTTTGCATGGTCGATCAAGCATTAAATACTATTTTTGCTCTAGTGTCATGCACATCCGTAAAAAGAATACGCTGCTAGGTGTGTTATCTAATCAAGTACTTATGCGATGGGAATGCCACTTTGCATGTAAGTCAATTACACCTGGTTGAAGGTGTGTGTAAAGTATTGTGCCCATCGGATATGCTTTGCATTGTCGATCAAGCATAAAACACCATTTTTGCCTTAGTGTCATGCACAACCATGAAAAAACACGGTCCTAAGTGTGTTAATCAAACAAGTACTTATTGGATGGGGGCTCCAGTATGCACGCAATGCCGTTTCAACTAGCTTGAGATGTGTGGAAAGTCTTGTCACCATCGGATATGCTCTGCATGGTCGATTACACATTATACAATGTTTTTCCCGTAGTGATATGCACATCCGCAAAAAAACATTCCCTTAGGTATGTTATCTGACCAAGTACTTATCGGATGGGTGTGCCTCTTTGAGAACATTTCAATACCACCAAGGTTAAGGTGTAGGAAAAGTATTGTGCCCATTGGATATGCTTTGCATGGTCGATCGAGCATTAAATACCATTTTTGCCTTAGTGTCATGCACATCCGTAAATAAACGCGTTGCTAGGTGTGTTATCCGATCAAGTACTTATGCGATGGGAATGCCACTTTGCATGTAAGTCAATTCCACCTAGTAGAAGGTGTGTGCAAAGTATTGTGCCCATCGGATATGCTTTGCATTAACGATCAAGCATAAAACACCGTTTTTGCCTTTGTGTCATGCACAACCATATAAAAACACGGCCATAGGTGTGTTATTCAAATAAGTACTTATCGGATGGGGGCTCCACTTTGCACGTAATTCTATTTCAACTACGTTGAGGTGCATGCAACGTATTGTCACCATCAGATATGCTTTGCATGGTCAATCACGCATTATACACCATTTTTTCCCTAGTGATATGGACATCTGCAAAAAAACATGCCATTAGGTGTGTTATCTGACCAAGTACTTATCGGATGGGTGTGCCTCATTGAGAACATTTCAATTCCACCTAGGTTGAGGTGTACGAAAAGTGTTGTGCCCATAGGATATCCTTTGCATGGTCAATCGAGCATTAAATACTATTTTTGCTCGTGTCATGCACATCCGTAGAAAAACACACTGCTAGGTATGTTATCCGATCAAGCACTTATGGGATGGGCATGCCACTTTGCATGTAAGTCAATTCCACCTAGTTGAAGGTGTGTGCTAAGTATTGTGCCCATCGGATATGCTTTGCATTGTCGATCAAGCATAAAACACCGTTTTTGCCTTAGTGTCATGCACAACCATGAAAAAATAGAGTCCTAGGTGTGTTATTCAAACAAGTACTTATCGGATGGGGGCTCCACTTTGCACGCAAGTCCGTTTGAACTAAGTTGAGGTGTGTGCAAAGTATTGTCACCATCGGATATGATTTGCATGGTCGATCACGCATTATACACCGTTTTTTCCCTAGTGGTATGCACATTCGCAAAAAAACATGCCCTTAGGTGTGTTATCTGACCAAGTACTTATCGGATGGGTGTTCCTCTTTGAGAACATTTTAGTACCACCTAGGTTGAGGTGTACAAAAAGTGTTGTGTCCATCGGATATCCTTTGCATGGTCGATCGAGCATTAAATACTATTTTTGCTCTAGTGTCATGCACATCCGTAAAAAAACACGTTGCTAGGTATGTTATCCGATCAAGCACTTATGGGATGGGCGTGCCACTTTGATGTAAGTCAATTCGACGTAATTGAAGGTGTGTGCAAAGTATTGTGCCCATCGGATATGCTTTGCATTGTCGATCAAGCATAAAACACCGTTTTTGCCTTAGTGTCATGCACAACCATATAAAAACACGGTTGTAGGTGTGTTATTCAAATAAGTACTTATCGGATGGGGGCTTCACTTTGCACGCAAGTCTGTTGCAACTACATTGAGGTGGGTGCAAAGTATTGTTTCCATCGAATATGCTTTGCATGGTCGATCACGCATTATACACCATTTTTTCCCTAGTGATATGCACATCCGAAAAAAACACGCCCTTAGGTGTGCTATCTAGCCAAGTACTTATCGGATGGGTGTGATTCCTTGAGAAAATTTCAATACCACCTAGGTTGAGGCATACAAAAAGTGTTGTGCCCATCGGATATCCTTTGCATGGTCGATCGAGCATTAAATACTATTTTTGCTCTAGTGTCATGCACATCCGTAAAAAAACACGTTGCTAGGTATGTTATCCAATCAAGCACTTATGGGATGGGCACACGCAAAGTATTGTCACCATCGGATATGATTTGCGATCACGCATTATACACCGTTTTTCCCCTAGTGGTATGCACATCCGCAAAAAAACATGCCCTTAGGTGTGTTATCTGACCAAGTACTTATCGGATGGGTGTGCCTCTTTGAGAACATTTCAATACCACCTAGGTTGAGGTGCACGAAAAGTGTTGTGCCCATCAGGTATCCTTTGCATGGTCGATCAAGCATTAAATACTATTTTTGCTCTAGTGTCATTCACATCCGTAAAAAAACACGCTGCTAGGTATAATATCCGATCAAGCACTTATGGGATGGGCGTGCCACTTTGCATGTAAGTCAATTCCACCTACTTGAAGGTGTGTGCAAAGTATTGTGCCCATCGGATATGCTTTGCATTGTCGATCAAGCATAAAATACCATTTTTGCCTTAGTGTCATGCACAACCATATAAAAACATGGCCGTAGGTGTGTTATTCAAATAAGTACTTATCGGATGGGGGCTCTACTTTGCATGCAAGTCCGTTTCATCTATGTTGAGGTGCATGCAAAGTATTGTCACCATGGGATATGCTTTGCATGGTCAATCACACATTATATACCATTTTTTCCCTAGTGATATGCACATCCGCAAAAAAACACGCCCTTAGGTGTGTTATCTGACCAAGTACTTATTGGATGGGTGTGCCTCTTTGAGAAAATTTCAATACCACCTAGGTTGAGGTGTACGAAAAATGTTGTGCCCATCGGATATCCTTTGCATGGTCAATCGAGCATTAAATACTATTTTTGCTCTAGTGTCATGCATATCCATAAAAAAACACGCTGCTAGGCATGCTATCCGATCAAGCACTTATGGGCTGGGCGTGCCACTTTGCATGTAAGTCATCCACCTAGTTGAAGGTGTGTGCAAAGTATTGTGCCCATCGGATATGCTTTGCATTGTCGATCAAGCATAAAACACCGTTTTTGCCTTAGTGTCATGCACAACCATGAAAAAACACGATCCTAAGTGTGTTAATCAAACAAGTTCTTATCGGATGGGGGCTCCAATTTTGACGCAAGGTTTCAACTAGGTTGAGATGTGTGCAAATTATTGTCACCATCGGATATGCTCTGCATGGTCGATTACGCATTATACAACGTTTTTCCTGTAGTGATATGCACATCTGCAAAAAAACATGCCCTTAGGTATGCTATCTAACCAAGTACTTATCGGATGGGTGTGCCTCTTTGAGAACATTTCAATACCACCTAGGTTAAGGTGTAGGAAAAGTATTGTGCCCATCGGATATACTTTGCATGATCGATCGAGCATTAAATACCATTTTTGCCTCAGTGTCATGCACATCCGTAAAAAAACACGCTGCTAGGTGTGTTATCCGATCAAGTACTTATGCGATGGGAATGCCACTTTGCATGTAAGTCAATTACACCTTGTTGAAGGTGTGTGCAAAGTATTGTGCCCATCGGATATGCTTTGCATTGTCGATCAAGCATAAAACACCGTTTTTGCCTTTGTGTCATGCACGGTCATATAGAAACACGGTCCTAGGTGCGTTATTCAAACTAGTACTTACCCGATGGGGGCTCCACTTTGCACGCAAGTCCGTTTCAACCACGTTGAGGTGTGTGCAAAGTATTGTCACCATCGGATATGCTTTGCATGGTCGATCACGCATTATACACCATTTTTTCCCTAGTGATATGCACATCCGCAAAAAAACACGCCCTTAGGTGTGTTATCTAACCAAGTACTTATCGGATGGGTGTGCCTCTTTGAGAACATTTCAATACCACCTAGGTTGAGGTGTACAAAAAGTGTTGTGCCCATTGGATATCCTTTGCATGGTCGATCGAGCATTAACTACTATTTTTGCTCCAGTGTCATGCACATCCGTAAAAAAACACGCTGCTAGTTATGTTATCTGATCAAGCACTTATGGGATGGGCGTGCCACTTTGCATGTAAGTTGATTACACCTAGTTGAAGGTGTGTGCAAAGTATTGTGCCCATCGGATATGCTTTGCATTGTCGATCAAGCATAAAACTCCGTTTTTGCCTTTCTGTCATGCACAACCATGAAAAAACACGGTCGTAGGTGTGTTATTCAAACAAGTACTTATCGGATGGGGGCTCCACTTTGCACGCAAGTCTGTTTCAACTAGGTTGAGATGCGTACAAAGTATTGTCACCATCGGATATGCTTTGCATGGTCGATCACGCATTATACACCATTTTTTCCCTAGTGATATGCACATCCGCAAAAAAACACGCCATTAGGTGTGTTATCTGACCAAGTACTTGTCGGATGGGTGTGCCTCATTGAGAACATTTCAATACCACCTAGGTTGAGGTGTACAACAAGTTTTGTGCCCATCGGCGGATATCCTTTGCATGATCGATCAAGCATTAAATACTATTTTTGCTCGTGTCATGCACATCCGTAAAAAGACACGCTGCTAGGTATGTTATCTGATCAAGCACTTATGGGATGGGAGTGCCACTTTTCATGTAAGTCAATTACACCTAGTTGAAGGTGTGTGCAAAGTATTGTGCCCATCGGATATGCTTTGCATTGTCGATCAAGCCTAAAACACCATTTTTGCCTTAGTGTCATGCACAACCATGAAAAAACACGGTCCTAGGTGTGTTATTCAAACAAGTACTTATCGGATGGGGGCTCCACTTTGCACACAAGTCCGTTTCAACTACCTTGAGGTGCGTGCAAAGTATTGTCACCATCGGATATGATTTGCATGGTCGATCATGCATTATACACCTTTTTTGGCCTTTGTGTCATGTACAACCGTCAAAAAACACGGTCGTAGGTATGTTATTCAAATAAGTACTTATTGGATGGGGGCTCCTCTTTGCATGCAAGTCCGTTTCAAATACGTTGAGGTGCGTGCAAAGTATTGTCACCATCGGATATGCTTTGCATGGTCGATCACACATTATACACCATTTTTTCCCTACTGATATGGACATCCGCAAAAAAACACGCCATTAGGTGTGTTATCTGACCAAGTACTTATCGGATGGGTGTGCATCATTGAGAACATTTCAATACCACCTAGGTTGAGGCGTACGAAAAGTGTTGTGCCCATCAGGTATCCTTTGCATGGTCGATCGAGCATTAAATACTATTTTTGCTCTAGTGTGATGCACATCCGTAAAAAAACACGCCACTAGGTATGTTATCCGATCAAGCACTTATGGGATGGGCGTGCCACTTTGCATGTAAGTTGATTCCACCTAGTTGAAGGTGTGTGCAAAGTATTGTGCCCATCGGATATGCTTTGCATTGTCGATCAAGCATAAAACTCCGTTTTTGCCTTAGTGTCATGCATAACCATGAAAAAACACGGTGCTAGGTGTGTTATTCAAGCAAGTACTTATCGGATGGGGGCTCCACTTTGCACGCAAGTCTATTTCAACTACGTTGAGGTGCATGCAAAGTATTGTCACCATCGGATATGCTTTGCATGGTCGATCACGCATTATACACCATTTGTTCCCGAGTGATATGCACATCCGCAAAAAAACACGCCCTTAGGTGTGTTATCTAACCAAGTACTTATCGGATGGGTGTGCCTCTTTGAGAACATTCCAATAACACCTAGGTTGAGGTGTACGAAAAGTGTTGTGCCCATCGGATATCCTTTGCATGATCAATTGAGCAATAAATACTATTTTTGCTCTAGTGTCATGCACATCCTTAAAAAAAACACGTTGCTAGGTATGTTATCCAATCAAGCACTAATGGGATGGGAGTGCCACTTTGCATGTAAGTCAATTCCACCTAGTTGAAGGTGTGTGCAAAGTATTGTGCCTATCGGATATGCTTTGCATTGTCGATCAAGCATAAAACACCGTTTTTGCCTTAGTCTCATGCACAACCATGAAAAAACATGGTCCTAAGTGTGTTTATTAAACAAGTACTTATCGGATGGGGGATCTACTTTGCACGCAAGTCCGTTTCAACTACGTTGAGGCACACGCAAAGTATTGTCACCATCGGATATGCTTTGCATGGTCGAGCACGCATTGTACACCATTTTTTCCTTAGTGATCTTCCGCAAAAAAACACACCCTTAGGTGTGTTATGTGACCAAGTACTTATCAGATGGGTGTGCATCTTGGAGAACATTTCAATACCACCTAGGTTGAGGCGTACAAAAAGTGTTGTGCCCATCGGATATCCTTTGCATGGTCGATCGAGCATTAAATACTATTTTTGCTCTAGTGTCATGCACATCCATAAAAAAACACTTTGCTAGGTATGTGATCTGATCAAGCACTTATGGGATCGGTGTGCCACTTTGCATGTAAGTCAATTCCACCTAGTTTAAGGTGTGTGCAAAGTATTGTGCCGATTGGATATGCTTTGCATTGCTGAACAAGCATTAAACACTGTTTTGGCCTTAGCGTCATGCACAATCGTCGAAAAACGTGGTCCTAGATGTGTTATTCGACTAAGTACTTATGGGATGGGCATGCCACTTTGCATGTAAGTCAATAATACCTAGGTTGAGATGTGTGCAAAGTAGTGTGATGATCGCATATGCATTGCATTCTCGATTAAGCATAAATTAGCGTTTTTGCCTTAGTGTCATGGACAACAACCAATAAAAAACATGGTCCTAGGTGTGATATTCTAAAAAGTACTTATTGAATGGGCGTTCCACTTTGCATGGAATACCATACCACCACTTTTGAGGCATGTGCAAAGTATTGTTCTCATCGGATATGCTTTACATGGTAGATTGAGTATTAAATACCGTTTTTGGCCTTGGTGTCATGTACACCGGTCAAAAAACATGATCGTAGGTGTATTTTTCAAACAAGTACTTATTGGATGGGGATGCCACTTTGCACACAAGTCAATACTGCCTAGGTTGAGGAACGTGCAAAGTCTTGTGTCCATTGGATATGCTTTGCATAGTCGATCTCACATGATACACCATTTTGTTCCTAGTGTTATGCACAATTATCATAAAATACGTTTGGAGGTGTGTATAGCAAGTGAGTAATGGGAAGTGGAAGTGGGAGTGAGGAGGGAGGAGTGGAATGGGAGAGGGAAGTAATAGGGGTGTATGATAATAAGTATAAAAAACAGTATAATAATATATTAATAGTTTTCAAATGGCAAGTGAGTAATGGGAAGTGGAAGTGAGAGTGGGGAGGGAAGAATGGAATGGAAGAGGGGAAGGTAATAGGGGAGTAGGATAATAAGGGAGTGAAATGAGTGAGAGAGTTAATAGGGGATGAAAAAGAGGAGGGTGAGATGGGGAAATATGGGATTTTGGGAAATGGGAGGAGTATGGGACGTGGTGGAAATGTGGTATGGGAGTGGTGGCAATGGGGAGGAAGAAGAAATGGATGGATGGGGGGAGGGCTAATGAAGATTGGGATGAGGGATGGGGGTCCAATGGGAGAGGGGGAGTAATGGGAGCCAATGGGAGGGGGGATAAATGAAAAGCCAATAGGAGAGAGGGGAGGAATGGAAAGCCAATAGGAGAGGAGGAGGAAAACCTAATTTTTCTTATATATAGTCTTCCTTCTTCATTCATTCTCCCCTCATTTGATTCATTGAAGCAAGAAAGCAAGGACGATCAAGAAAGCAACGAAGGAAGAGCAAGAAAGCAAGAAAGAGCAAACTTACAAACTTTTTCTAGGTACTTGCAAATTTTTTTGATTAATTCTTTATCTAGATTTTTTTTTTAAAATTTGAAGAGAGAGGAACTAGAGAGAGAAAGGTTGAGGGAGGAGAAGAAGAGGATGGAGGGGCTGGAGGGAAGGGAGGAGGAAGCGAGGGAGAGGCGGGGGCGGAGTAGAGGGGGGAAAGGAGGAGGGAAGGGGGGCGGGGGGGGAAGGGGGGAGGGGGGGGGGGGCTGGCAGAAGGGGGGGAGGGGGGGGGACTGGCGGGGGGGAAGCGGGGAGGGGGGGCCTGGCAGCGGGGAGGGGGGGGAAGGGGGGAGTGGGGAAGGGGGGGGGCGGGGGTGAAGGGGGGGGAGGGGGAAGGGGGTGGGAGGGGCTGGCGCGGCCGCCAGCCCAGGGGAAGGGGGGGGAGGGGGGGTGGGGAAGAGGGGGGGGGAAGGGCTGAGAGGGGGGGGTTGGGGGGCTGGCGGCCGCGGCCTCCAACTCGGGGGAAGGGGGAGGGAGGGGGGAGAGGGGGCAGGTGTGAAGGGGGGGAGGGGTTGGCGGCCGCGGCCGCCAACCCAGGGAAAGGGGAGGGGAGGGGGGGTGGGGAAGAGGGGGGGGCTGAGAGGGGGGGGCTGGGGGGCTGGCGGCCACTAGCCCCGGGGAAGGGGGGAGGGGGGGGAGAGGGGGCAGGGAAGGGGGGGGCGGGGGGGAGGGGGGGAGGGCTGAGAGGGGGGGGCTGGCGGCCGCGGCCGCCAGCCCGGGGGAAGGGGGGAGGGGGGGGAGAGGGGGCGGGGAAGGGGGGGGCGGGGGTGAAGGGGGGGAGGAGGAAGGGGGTGGGAGGAAGGGGGGTTGTGAGAGGGTGTGAGAGGGGGGGGAAGGGGGTGGGAGGGAGGGGGCGGGGGAAGGGGGGGAAAGGGGGGGTGCGAGGGGGTGCAAGAGGGGGGGGAAGGGCTGGCAGCCGCGGTCACCAGCCCATGGAGGGGGGGTGGGGAAGAAGGGGCGGGAGGGGGAAGGGGGTGTGAGGGGGGTGGGGGAAGGGGGGGTAGAGGGGAAAGGGGGTCGAACGGGGGTGGGGAGGGGGTCGGACAGGGGCAAGGGGGAAAGGGGGGAGGGGGGGGCTAGCGGCCACGGCCACCAGCCTAGGGGAAGGGGGAGGGGGGCGAGGGGGAAGGGGGGAGGAAGGGGGTGGGACGGCAGGGGCTAGCAGGGGGGAAGGGGGGAGGGGGGGGCTGGC